>NC_092339.1:17037500-17337500 GCF_046630445.1 Rutidosis leptorrhynchoides
GCTCAAAACTTGCTGTTTTGTGTCACCCACTTGCTAACCTTGTATTTGGAAAGCAACACGTCCAGTTTACTTGTCCCGTATATTACCTTTCGATAAACTACCGTCCGGTTGTAAAGGAAAGCGTTGAACAAGCAACTGTTAAGGCAATGTCCTCTGACATGCTTTTAATTATGGTCTATAACGTGTCGGACGCAATTACTATCCTTGGTAGGAGCAATAGTAAAGCTCACCCTTATAATTTTTCGGTATGGCACAAGGTCCTGTCTTTGACCACTATGCAACCACCGTTCTTACGGTTGACACCCGAATTGGTTCAGGTGACCTAATGAATTCCAGGTGAATTCCTAGGATTTTACGTTCAATGGTAATGAACGCATTGAAAATAGGGTTTTCAGAAAACAAATCGGTTTGTAATTTTGATCAAAATATTTTCTCGTTCAAGCTCGAGTTTGGATATCATTGAATTCCATGAGTTTGTAATTCTCAATCTTTAAGGTCAATCTCAAGGATTGAGTAATATCAGGCTTAAAAGCTGATTTTTGATCTTTTAAGGAGATTATCCTTTCTGGGGATCAGATTCATTAGTCTTATCAAGCTAATTTGCATGGTGCCCCCCATTTTACGAGATAAATCCTTCTCATGGTTACGATAAATCTGACCACTTGGCGACCCTGTTTAATGCTGAGGTCTGTGGATTTCCTGCTGATTTTAGTGATGACTTTTCTAGATTTTTCGTCAACCTACAGCTGGTCTGGACGACAACTTCATGACCTAAATCAAGAAGCGCGTTTCTTTTTCGGAAGACTTTACTTCCTTTTAATGATGGAATTGATTCATCGTGTAGATCCATCTCTTCTTTTCTTTCATCGGGTAAAACAGTTTAGTTTAGTCCAAAGCAAAAGTATTTTCAGTTATTTGTTACAGATATATGTGACATATGTTTAAGATAACTTGGTAAATTTTCCCACACTTGGCTTTTATTTTCCTTTTTATCGTCCTCTATTCCATTTTAAATGAATTTTAACATTTTGGTTTGTTTCTCAATTTATGTCCTTTTTGAGGTAACAATAATTTCGGTGTTAAAACCTAGTTTTATCGTTCATAAATATGTATAAACATGATTTTGAATTCATTTAATTGAAAATTTTGAAAAATTTTACTAGAATTGGGTAGTCAGTATATAAGACTAGGGCTGTTCTTTTTTATCAGAGAGCATTAGATTCTAATACAACTACTGCTTTACTAGTATTTTTAATGGTAACCAAGTGTTTAAGATAAAAATTTTAAAATCCGAAAGAATTTAACCTCTTCCCACACTTAAGATCTTGCAATGCCCTCATTTGCAAGAAATCAGTAACAATTTAAATTATTGAGGGTGATTTGTGTGACAATGATTAAATTTTTACCAAAGTTTCCAAATATATTGGCGTTTGTTTGCTGAATGATAAATGGTGCACATCATTTGTTCATTCCGTCTTGTTGTTATTTCACATATATTTTGCATCTTGTCGTCAAAATTAGTTGCTTTTGCTGAACTTAATGCCAGTCTTTGAAAATGCGTTGTTTTACCCTGTTGTGTACATAAGATAAACTGCAAACATATATACATATTTTTGAAGTTTGGTATATTACCCCACATTCAAAAATTATTAAAATCTAAGAATAAAAGTTAGATAATTATAAAAATGATTACAATATTAACAAAAGTATTAAACGTATCAATAATTACAAATTACAAAATAAAAAAAAAATAATAAGTAAACTAAGGATGATATTGGTACCAATAGGGGTTCCAGGCATAACCATAGGTGCTATAGAATGCTTCGGCAGGGTCATACGTAGGATATGGTGGCTGCATCTCTATAGACCAAGGAGGGAAGATGGGTTTCGGTGTAGGAATATAGTTTCTACCTATATGTTGGCAATGAGCTATGATTTGGTTCTGATGAACTTGCCAATCTTCAAATGCTCTCTGTCTAGCATTTTCGTATTCCTGAGAAGCTATAAACCTTTGCATTTCTTGCATCTCATTCCCCCCTCCTACATTACCTTGCTGTTGGTTCCTCTCCACCTGTGGATGTCTACCATGGTATCGTACTGCGGCGTTATTTCGCCTCTTCAAAACTTTCGCACCATGGTATACATTTAAACCTATAGTATCGCGGGGTTGTAGTTCTTCTACTAATAATCCCCCCCGACTTATATCCACACCGAGATATTCACCAATTAAAGTAATAAAAATACCACCTCCTATTATGCTATGCGGTCGCATCTGAAATGTCCCGTTCTTATTGATTAAAAACGTTCCATATTAATTAATTTCGTTGCGAGGTTTTGACCTCTATATGAGACGTTTTTCAAAGACTGCATTCATTTTTAAAACAAACCATAACCTTTATTTCATAAATAAAGGTTTAAAAAGCTTTACGTAGATTATCAAATAATGATAATCTAAAATATCCTGTTTACACACGACCATTACATAATGGTTTACAATACAAATATGTTACATCGAAATCAGTTTCTTGAATGCAGTTTTTACACAATATCATACAAACATGGACTCCAAATCTTGTCCTTATTTTAGTATGCAACAGCGGAAGCTCTTAATATTCACCTGAGAATAAACATGCTTTAAACGTCAACAAAAATGTTGGTGAGTTATAGGTTTAACCTATATATATCAAATCGTAACAATAGACCACAAGATTTCATATTTCAATACACATCCCATACATAGAGATAAAAATCATTCATATGGTGAACACCTGGTAACCGACAATAACAAGATGCATATATAAGAATATCCCCATCATTCCGGGACACCCTTCGGATATGATATAAATTTCGAAGTACTAAAGCATCCGGTACTTTGGATGGGGTTTGTTAGGCCCAATAGATCTATCTTTAGGATTCGCATCAATTAGGGTGTCTGTTCCCTAATTCTTAGATTACCAGACTTACTAAAAAGGGGCATATTCGATTTCGATAATTCAACCATAGAATGTAGTTTCACGTACTTGTGTCTATTTTGTAAATCATTTATAAAACCTGCATGTATTCTCATCCCAAAAATATTAGATTTTAAAAGTGGGACTATAACTCACTTTCACAGATTTTTACTTCGTCGGGAAGTAAGACTTGGCCACTGGTTGATTCACGAACCTATAACAATATATACATATATATCAACGTATGTTCAAAATATATTTACAACACTTTTAATATATTTTGATGTTTTAAGTTTATTAAGTCAGCTGTCCTCGTTAGTAACCTACAACTAGTTGTCCACAGTTAGATGTACAGAAATAAATCGATAAATATTATCTTGAATCAATCCACGACCCAGTGTATACGTATCTCAGTATTGATCACAACTCAAACTATATATATTTTGGAATCAACCTCAACCCTGTATAGCTAACTCCAACATTCACATATAGAGTGTCTATGGTTGTTCCGAAATATATATAGATGTGTCGACATGATAGGTCGAAACATTGTATACGTGTCTATGGTATCTCAAGATTACATAATATACAATACAAGTTGATTAAGTTATGGTTGGAATAGATTTGTTACCAATTTTCACGTAGCTAAAATGAGAAAAATTATCCAATCTTGTTTTACCCATAACTTCTTCATTTTAAATCCGTTTTGAGTGAATCAAATTGCTATGATTTCATATTGAACTCTATTTTATGAATCTAAACAGAAAAATTATAGGTTTATAGTCGGAAAAATAAGTTACAAGTCGTTTTTGTAAAGGTAGTCATTTCAGTCGAAAGAACGATGTCTAGATGACCATTTTAGAAAACATACTTCCACTTTGAGTTTAACTATAATTTTTGGATATAGTTTCATGTTCATAATAAAAATCATTTTCTCAGAATAACAACTTTTAAATCAAAGTTTATCATAGTTTTTAATTAACTAACCCAAAACAGCCCGCGGTGTTACTACGACGGCGTAAATCCGGTTTTACGGTGTTTTTCGTGTTTCCAGGTTTTAAATCATTAAGTTAGCATATCATATAGATATAGAACATGTGTTTAGTTGATTTTAAAAGTCAAGTTAGAAGGATTAACTTTTGTTTGCGAACAAGTTTAGAATTAACTAAACTATGTTCTAGTGATTACAAGTTTAAACCTTCGAATAAGATAGCTTTATATGTATGAATCGAATGATGTTATGAACATCATTACTACCTTAATTTCCTTGGATAAACCTACTGGAAAAGAGAAAAATGGATCTATCTTCAATGGATCCTTGGATGGCTCGAAGTTCTTGAAGCAGAATCATGACACGAAAACAAGTTCAAGTAAGATCATCACTTGAAATAAGATTGTTATAGTTATAGAAATTGAACCAAAGTTTGAATATGATTATTACCTTGTATTAGAATGATAACCTACTGTAAGAAACAAAGGTTTCTTGAGGTTGGATGATCACCTTACAAGATTGGAAGTGAGCTAGCAAACTTGAAAGTATTCTTGATTTTATGAAACTAGAACTTTTGGAATTTATGAAGAACACTTAGAACTTGAAGATAGAACTTGAGAGAGATCAATTAGATGAATAAAATTGAAGAATGAAAGTGTTTGTAGGTGTTTTTGGTCGTTGGTGTATGGATTAGATATAAAGGATATGTAATTTTGTTTTCATGTAAATAAGTCATGAATGATTACTCATATTTTTGTAATTTTATGAGATATTTCATGCTAGTTGCCAAATGATGGTTCCCACATGTGTTAGGTGACTCACATGGGCTGCTAAGAGCTGATCATTGGAGTGTATATACCAATAGTACATACATCTAAAATCTGTGTATTGTACGAGTACGAATACGGGTGCATACGAGTAGAATTGTTGATGAAACTGAACGAGGATGTAATTGTAAGCATTTTTGTTAAGTAGAAGTATTTTGATAAGTGTCTTGAAGTCTTTAAAAAGTGTATGAATACATATTAAAACACTACATGTATATACATTTTAACTGAGTCGTTAAGTCATCGTTAGTCGTTACATGTAAATGTTGTTTTGAAACCTTTAGGTTAATGATCTTGTTGAATGTTGTTAACCCATTGTTTACTATAACAAATGAGATGTTAAATTGTTATATTATCATGATATTATGATATATAATATATCTCAGTATGATGTATATACAGTCAAATGTCGTTACAACGATAATCGTTACATATATGTCTCGTTTCGAAATCATTAAGTTAGTAGTCTTATTTTTACATATGTATTTCATTGTTAATACACTTAATAATATATTTACTTATCATTTAACATAATTAACCAAGTGTATCAATATCTTAATATGATTCATATGTACCTAGTAAGACGTTGTTATAACGATAATCGTTATATATATCGTTTTCGAGTTTCTTAAATTAATAGTCTCATTTTTATGTATATAACTCATTGTTAAAATACCTAATGAGATACATACTTATAATAAAAACATGTTAACTATATATATAACCATATATATGTCATCGTATAGTTTTTACAAGTTTTAACGTTCGTGAATCACCGGTCAACTTGGGTGGTCAATTGTCTATATGAAACATATTTCAATTAATCAAGTCTTAACAAGTTTGATTGCTTAACATGTTGGAAACATTTAATCATGTAAATATCAATTTCAATTAATATATATAAACATGGAAAAGTTCGGGTCACTACAGTACCTACCCGTTAAATAAATTTCGTCCCGAAATTTTAAGCTGTTGAAGGTGTTGACGAATCTTCTGGAAATAGATGCGGGTATTTCTTCTTCATCTGATCTTCACGCTCCCAGGTGAACTCGGGTCCTCTACGAGCATTCCATCGAACCTTAACAATTGGTATCTTGTTTTGCTTAAGTCTTTTAACCTCACGATCCATTATTTCGACGGGTTCTTCGATGAATTGAAGTTTTTCGTTGATTTGGATTTCATCTAACGGAATAGTGAGATCTTCTTTAGCAAAACATTTCTTCAAATTCGAGACGTGGAAAGTGTTATGTACAGCCGCGAGTTGTTGAGGTAACTCAAGTCGGTAAGCTACTGGTCCGACACGATCAATAATCTTGAATAGTCCAATATACCTTGGATTTAATTTCCCTCGCTTACCAAATCGAACAACGCCTTTCCAAGGTGCAACTTTAAGCATGACCATCTCTCCAATTTCAAATTCTATATCTTTTCTTTTAATGTCAGCGTAGCTCTTTTGTCGACTTTGGGCGGTTTTCAACCGTTGTTGAATTTGGATGATCTTCTCGGTAGTTTCTTGTATAATCTCCGGACCCGTAATCTGTCTATCCCCCACTTCACTCCAACAAATCAGAGACCTGCACTTTCTACCATAAAGTGCTTCAAACGGCGCCATCTCAATGCTTGAATGGTAGCTGTTGTTGTAGGAAAATTCTGCTAACGGTAGATGTCGATCCCAACTGTTTCCGAAATCAATAACACATGCTCGTAGCATGTCTTCAAGTGTTTGTATCGTCCTTTCGCTCTGCCCATCAGTTTGTGGATGATAGGCAGTACTCATGTCTAGACGAGTTCCTAATGCTTGCTGTAATGTCTGCCAGAATCTTGAAATAAATCTGCCATCCCTATCAGAGATAATAGAGATTGGTATTCCATGTCTGGAGACGACTTCCTTCAAATACAGTCGTGCTAACTTCTCCATCTTGTCATCTTCTCTTATTGGCAGGAAGTGTGCTGATTTGGTAAGACGATCAACTATTACCCAAATAGTATCAAAACCAATTGCAGTCCTTGGCAATTTAGTGATGAAATCCATGGTAATGTTTTCCCATTTCCATTCCGGGATTTCGGGTTGTTGAAGTAGACCTGATGGTTTCTGATGCTCAGCTTTGACCTTAGAACACGTCAAACATTCTCCTACGTATTTAGCAACATCGGCTTTCATACCCGGCCACCAAAAATGTTTCTTGAGATCCTTGTACATCTTCCCCGTTCCAGGATGTATTGAGTATCTGGTTTTATGAGCTTCTCTAAGTACCATTTCTCTCATATCTCCAAATTTTGGTACCCAAATCCTTTCAGCCCTATACCGGGTTCTGTCTTCCCGAATATTAAGATGCTTCTCCGATCCTTTGGGTATTTCATCCTTTAAATTTCCCTCTTTTAAAACTCCTTGTTGCGCCTCCTTTATTTGAGTAGTAATGTTATTATGAATCATTATATTCATAGATTTTACTCGAATGGGTTCTCTGTCCTTCCTGCTCAAGGCATCGGCTACCACATTTGCCTTCCCCGGGTGGTAACGAATCTCAAAGTCGTAATCATTCAATAATTTAATCCACCTACGCTGCCTCATATTCAGTTGTTTCTGATTAAATATGTGTTGAAGACTTTTGTGGTCGGTATATATAATACTTTTGACCCCATATAAGTAGTGCCTCCAAGTCTTTAATGCAAAAACAACCGCGCCTAATTCTAAATCATGCGTCGTATAATTTTGTTCGTGAATCTTCAATTGTCTAGACGCATAAGCAATCACCTTCGTTCGTTGCATTAATACACAACCGAGACCTTGCTTTGATGCATCACAATAAATCACAAAATCATCATTCCCTTCAGGCAATGACAATATAGGTGCCGTAGTTAGCTTTTTCTTCAATAACTGGAACGCTTTCTCTTGTTCATCATTCTATTCAAATTTCTTCCCTTTATGCGTTAATGCAGTCAAGGGTTTTGCTATTCTGGAAAAGTCTTGGATGAACCTTCTGTAGTAACCAGCTAGTCGTAAAAACTGGCGTATGTGTTTCGGAGTTTTCGGGGTTTCCCACTTTTCAACAGTTTCTATCTTTGCCGGATCCACCTTAATACCTTCTTTGTTCACTATGTGACCGAGGAATTGAACTTCTTCCAACCAAAATGCACACTTTGAAAACTTAGCGTACAATTCTTCCTTCCTCAATACTTCTAACACCTTTCTCAAATGTTCACCGTGTTCTTGGTCATTCTTTGAGTAAATAAGTATGTCATCAATGAAAACAATGACAAACTTGTCAAGGTATGGTCCACACACTCGGTTCATAAGGTCCATGAACACAGCTGGTGCATTAGTTAAACCAAACGGCATGACCATAAACTCGTAATGACCGTAACGTGTTCTAAAAGCAGTCTTTGGAATATCATCTTCTTTCACCCGCATTTGATGATACCCGGAACGTAAGTCAATCTTTGAATAAACAGACGAGCCTAGTAGTTGATCAAATAAGTCATCGATTCTCGGTAGTGGGTAGCGGTTCTTGATGGTAAGTTTGTTCAACTCTCGGTAGTCGATACACAACCTGAATGTACCATCTTTCTTCTTGACAAACAAAACAGGAGCTCCCCACGGTGATGTGCTTGGTCGAATGAAACCACGCTCTAAAAGTTCTAGTAATTGGCTTTGCAGTTCTTTCATCTTGCTGGGTGCGAGTCTGTAAGGAGCACGAGCTATTGGTGCAGCTCCTGGTACAAGATCTATTTGAAATTCAACGGATCGATGTGGGGGTAATCCCGGTAATTCTTTCGGAAATACATCAGGAAATTCTTTTGCGACGGGAACATCATTGATGCTCTTTTCTTCAGTTTGTACTTTCTCGACGTGTGCTAGAATAGCATAGCAACCTTTTCTTATTAGTTTTTGTGCCTTCAAATTACTAATAAGATGTAGCTTCGTGTTGCCCTTTTCTCCGTACACCATTAAGGGTTTTCCTTTTTCTTGTATAATGCGAATTGCATTTTTGTAACAAACGATCTCCGCTTTCACTTCTTTCAACCAGTCCATACCGATTATCACATCAAAACTCCCTAACTCTACTGGTATCAAATCAATCTTAAATGTTTCGCTAACCAGTTTAATTTCTCGATTCCGACATATATTATCTGCTGAAATTAATTTACCATTTGCTAATTCGAGTAAAAATTTACTATCCAAAGTCGTCAATGGACAACTTAATTTAGCACAAAAATCTCTACTCATATAGCTTCTATCCGCACCCGAATCAAATAAAACGTAAGCAGATTTATTGTCAATAAGAAACGTACCCGTAACAAGCTCCGGGTCTTCCTGTGCCTCTGCCGCATTAATATTGAAAACTCTTCCACTGCCTTGTCCATTCGTGTTCTCCTGGTTCGGGCAATTTCTAATAATGTGGCCCGGTTTTCCACATTTATAACAAACTACATTGGCATAACTTGCTCCGACACTACTTGCTCCGCCATTACTCGTTCCGACACCATTTGTTCCTTTCGTTCTATTAACCCCTGGTCCGTAGACCGCACACTTCGCCGCGCTATGACCATTTCTTTTACACTTGTTGCAAAATTTGGTGCAGAACCCCGAGTGATTCTTTTCACACCTTTGGCATAGCTGCTTCTGATTATTGTTGTTGTTGCGGTTATTATTGTTGTTGGGATGATTGTTGTAGTTGTTGTTGTTATTATTGTTGTTGTTGTTGGGCCGTTTGTTGTTGTTGCGATTGATGTTACGATTGTTGGGATAATTGTTGCGATTATTGTTGCAATTGCTGTTGTTGTTGTATTGGTGATTCTTATCACCGTTTTCCTCCCACTTTCTTTTGACTTGCTTCACATTGGCCTCTTCAGCAGTCTGTTCTTTAATTCTTTCTTCAATCTGGTTCACGAGTTTGTGAGCCATTCTACATGCCTGTTGTATGGAGGCGGGCTCGTGTGAACTTATATCTTCTTGGATTCTTTCCGGTAATCCTTTCACAAATGCGTCGATCTTCTCTTCCTCATCTTCGAATGCTCCCGGACACAATTGGCACAATTCTGTGAATCGTCTTTCGTACGTGGTAATATCAAATCCTTGGGTTCGTAACCCTCTAAGTTCTGTCTTGAGCTTATTGACCTCGGTTCTCGGACGGTACTTCTCGTTCATCAAGTGCTTGAATGCTGACCACGGTAGTGCATACGCATCGTCTTGTCCCACTTGCTCTAGATAGGTATTCCACCATGTTAACGCAGAACCTGTGAAGGTATGCGTAGCGTACTTCACTTTGTCCTCTTCAGTACACTTACTTATGGCAAACACCGATTCGACCTTCTCGGTCCACCGTTTCAATCCGATCGGTCCTTCGGTTCCATCAAATTCCAAAGGTTTACAGGCAGTGAATTCTTTGTAGGTGCATCCTACACGATTTCCTGTACTGCTAGATCCAAGGTTATTGTTGGTATGTAGCGCAGCCTGTACTGCGGCTATGTTTGAAGCTAGAAAAGTACGGAATTCCTCTTCATTCATATTCACGGTGTGTCGAGTAGTCGGTGCCATTTCCTTCAAAATAGTCAAATGGAACAAGTTAATCATACAGAATATTAAGAGTAGTTAATAGTATTTCGTAGCATAATATGAACTCATTTATAAAAGCTTTTTCTTCATATTAGCGTTTTATAAGTTTAAATTCGGGTAGTACTTACCCGTTAAGTTCATACTTAGTAGCTAATATACAATTCAACTACTACAATTCCATATGAAAAACTGATTGTAATAATATTTCGCGTTCAAACTTTTATACAATATTTTACAAACTTACAATACCGCTTATTTTACATAAAGCATGAAATATAGCACACAATAACTTTGATACAAGATAGTTGTGAAGACAATTCTAGCTAGTACACAAGTCGTTCGGCAAAGGCAATAAAGACACGTAATTCATACGTCCAGAAACAAGTCATGCATTCTGGTTTTACTAGGACTACTTCCCATCCTTGGTCTTGTGCAACATAACCGTTATGGCCGTTGATAAGACAGCGTGTTGTAACGTCATCAAAGGGACGAGGTTTACGTAATGTCCAACAGTCCCGTAATAATCTAAAAACCTCATTTCTTACTCCAATTACCGACTCCGTCACTTGTGGAAACGTTTTGTTTAATAGTTGTAGCCCGATGTTCTTGTTCTCACTTTGGTGAGAAGCGAACATTATTAATCCGTAAGCATAACATGCTTCTTTATGTTGCATGTTAGCTCTTTTTCTAAATCACGAAGTCCAATATTCGGATATATTGAGTCAAAATAATTTCTTAACCCGTTGCGTAAAATAGCATTTGGGTTCCCCGCAATATATGCGTCAAAGTAAACACATCGTAACTTATGGGTTTCCCAATGTGATATCCCCCATCTTTCAAACGAAAGTCTCTTATAAACCAAGACATTCTTGGAACGTTCTTCGAATGTCTTACAAACTGATCTCGCCTTAAATAGTTGTGCCGAAGAATTCTGGCCGACTCTAGACAAGATTTCATCAATCATGTCTCCGGGTAGGTCTCTTAAAATATTGGGTCGTCTATCCATTTTATGTTTTTAAACTGTAAAATAGACAAGAGTTAGTTTCATAAAAAAATACTTATTAATACAAGAAATTTTTACATATATCATAAAGCATAAGAACACTATATTACATATATTACACCACACGAATACAACTATCTTATTCCGACTCGCTCGTTTCTTCTTCTTCGGTTTTGGTTCGTTTTGCCAAGTTTCTAGGGATATATGATGTTCCCCTAATACGAGCCGTCGTTGTCCACATTGGTTTAGAAAAACCTGGTGGTTTAGAGGTTCCCGGGTCATTGTTACAACTTAAGGACTTCGGGGGTTGACGATACATATAAAGTTCATCGGGGTTGGAATTAGATTTCTCTATTTTTATGCCCTTTCCCTTATTATTTTCTTTTGCCTTTTTAAATTCAGTTGGGGTAATTTCTATAACATCATCGGAATTCTCGTCGGAATCCGATTCATCGGAGAATTGGTAATCCTCCCAATATTTTGCTTCCTTGGCGGAAACACCATTGACCATAATTAACTTTGGTCGGTTGGTTGAGGATTTTCTTTTACTTAACCGTTTTATTATTTCCCCCACCGGTTCTATTTCTTCATCCGGTTCCGATTCTTCTTCCGGTTCCGATTCTTCTTCCGGTTCCGACTCTTCTTCCGGTTCCTCTTCGGGAACTTGTGAATCAGTCCACAAATCATTCCAATTTACATTTGACTCTTCATTATTATTAGGTGAGTCAATGGGACTTGTTCTAGAGGTAGACATCTATCACATAATATCAAACACGTTAAGAGATTAATATATCACATAATATTCATATGTTAAAAATATATAGTTTCCAACAAAAATGTTAAGCAATCATTTTTAAAGAAAACACAGTCGAAGTCCAGACTCACTAATGCATCCTAACAAACTCAATAAGACACACTAATGCAAATTTTCTGGTTCTCTAAGACCAACGCTCGGATACCAACTGAAATATCCCGTTCTTATTGATTAAAAACGTTCCATATTAATTGATTTCGTTGCGAGGTTTTGACCTCTATATGAGACGTTTTTCAAAGACTGTATTCATTTTTAAAACAAACCATAACCTTTATTTCATAAATAAAGGTTTAAAAAGCTTTACGTAGATTATCAAATAATGATAATCTAAAATATCCTGTTTACACACGACCATTACATAATGGTTTACAATACAAATATGTTACATCGAAATCAGTTTCTTGAATGCAGTTTTTACACAATATCATACAAACATGGACTCCAAATCTTGTCCTTATTTTAGTATGCAACAGCGGAAGCTCTTAATATTCACCTGAGAATAAACATGCTTTAAACGTCAACAAAAATGTTGGTGAGTTATAGGTTTAACCTATATATATCAAATCGTAACAATAGACCACAAGATTTCATATTTCAATACACATCCCATACATAGAGATAAAAATCATTCATATGGTGAACACCTGGTAACCGACAATAACAAGATGCATATATAAGAATATCCCCATCATTCCGGGACACCCTTCGGATATGATATAAATTTCGAAGTACTAAAGCATCCGGTACTTTGGATGGGGTTTGTTAGGCCCAATAGATCTATCTTTAGGATTCGCATCAATTAGGGTGTCTGTTCCCTAATTCTTAGATTACCAGACTTACTAAAAAGGGGCATATTCGATTTCGATAATTCAACCATAGAATGTAGTTTCACGTACTTGTGTCTATTTTGTAAATCATTTATAAAACCTGCATGTATTCTCATCCCAAAAATATTAGATTTTAAAAGTGGGACTATAACTCACTTTCACAGATTTTTACTTCGTCGGGAAGTAAGACTTGGCCACTGGTTGATTCACGAACCTATAACAATATATACATATATATCAACGTATGTTCAAAATATATTTACAACACTTTTAATATATTTTGATGTTTTAAGTTTATTAAGTCAGCTGTCCTCGTTAGTAACCTACAACTAGTTGTCCACAGTTAGATGTACAGAAATAAATCGATAAATATTATCTTGAATCAATCCACGACCCAGTGTATACGTATCTCAGTATTGATCACAACTCAAACTATATATATTTTGGAATCAACCTCAACCCTGTATAGCTAACTCCAACATTCACATATAGAGTGTCTATGGTTGTTCCGAAATATATATAGATGTGTCGACATGATAGGTCGAAACATTGTATACGTGTCTATGGTATCTCAAGATTACATAATATACAATACAAGTTGATTAAGTTATGGTTGGAATAGATTTGTTACCAATTTTCACGTAGCTAAAATGAGAAAAATTATCCAATCTTGTTTTACCCATAACTTCTTCATTTTAAATCCGTTTTGAGTGAATCAAATTGCTATGATTTCATATTGAACTCTATTTTATGAATCTAAACAGAAAAAGTATAGGTTTATAGTCGGAAAAATAAGTTACAAGTCGTTTTTGTAAAGGTAGTCATTTCAGTCGAAAGAACGACGTCTAGATGACCATTTTAGAAAACATACTTCCACTTTGAGTTTAACTATAATTTTTGGATATAGTTTCATGTTCATAATAAAAATCATTTTCTCAGAATAACAACTTTTAAATCAAAGTTTATCATAGTTTTTAATTAACTAACCCAAAACAGCCCGCGGTGTTACTACGACGGCGTAAATCCGGTTTTACGGTGTTTTTCGTGTTTCCAGGTTTTAAATCATTAAGTTAGCATATCATATAGATATAGAACATGTGTTTAGTTGATTTTAAAAGTCAAGTTAGAAGGATTAACTTTTATTTGCGAACAAGTTTAGAATTAACTAAACTATGTTCTAGTGATTACAAGTTTAAACCTTCGAATAAGATAGCTTTATATGTATGAATCGAATGATGTTATGAACATCATTACTACCTTAATTTCCTTGGATAAACCTACTGGAAAAGAGAAAAATGGATCTATCTTCAATGGTGTAGTGACCCGAACTTTTCCATGTTTATATATATTAATTGAGATTGATATTTACATGATTAAATGTTTCCAACATGTTAAGTAATCAAACTTTTTAAGACTTGATTAATTGAAATATGTTTCATATAGACAATTGACCACCCAAGTTGATCGGTGATTCACGAACGTTAAAACTTGTAAAAACTATATGATGACATATATATGGATATATATATATATAGTTAACATGATACTATGATAAGAAAACATATCATAAAGTATATTAACAATGAACTACATATGTAAAAACAAGACTACTAACTTAATGATTTTTAAACGAGACATATATGTAACGATTATCGTTGTAAAGACATTTAATGTATATATATCATATTAAGAGATATTCATACATGATAATATCATGATAATATAATAATTTAAAATCTCATTTGATATTATAAACATTGGGTTAACAACATTTAACAAGATCGTTAACCTAAAGGTTTCAAAACAACACTTACATGTAACGACTAACGATGACTTAACGACTCAGTTAAAATGTATATACATGTAGTGTTTTAATATGTATTTATACACTTTTGAAAGACTTCAATACACTTATCAAAATACTTCTACTTAACAAAAATGCTTACAATTACATCCTCGTTCAGTTTCATCAACAATTCTACTCGTATGCACCCGTATTCGTACTCGTACAATACACAGCTTTTAGATGTATGTACTATTGGTATATACACTCCAATGATCAGCTCTTAGCAGCCCATGTGAGTCACCTAACACATGTGGGAACCATCATTTGGCAACTAGCATGAAATATCTCATAAAATTACAAAAATATGAGTAATCATTCATGACTTATTTACATGAAAACAAAATTACATATCCTTTATATCTAATCCATACACCAACGACCAAAAACACCTACAAACACTTTCATTCTTCAATTTTCTTCATCTAATTGATCTCTCTCAAGTTCTATCTTCAAGTTCTAAGTGTTCTTCATAAATTCCAAAAGTTCTAGTTTCATAAAATCAAGAATACTTTCAAGTTTGCTAGCTCACTTCCAATCTTGTAAGGTGATCATCCAACCTCAAGAAATCTTTGTTTCTTACAGTAGGTTATCATTCTAATACAAGGTAATAATCATATTCAAACTTTGGTTCAATTTCTATAACTATAACAATCTTATTTCAAGTGATGATCTTACTTGAACTTGTTTTCGTGTCATGATTCTGCTTCAAGAACTTCGAGCCATCCAAGGATCCATTGAAGCTAGATCCATTTTTCTCTTTTTTAGTAGGTTTATCCAAGGAACTTAAGGTAGTAATGATGTTCATAACATCATTCGATTCATACATATAAAGCTATCTTATTCGAAGGTTTAAACTTGTAATCACTAGAACATAGTTTAGTTAATTCTAAACTTGTTCGCAAACAAAAGTTAATCCTTCTAAATTGACTTTTAAAATAAACTAAACACATTTTCTATATCTATATGATATGCTAACTTAATGATTTAAAACCTGGAAACACGAAAAACACCGTAAAACCGGATTTACGCCGTCGTAGTAACACCGCGGGCTGTTTTGGGTTAGTTAATTAAAAACTATGATAAACTTTGATTTAAAAGTTGTTATTCTGAGAAAATGATTTTTATTATGAACATGAAACTATATCCAAAAATTATGGTTAAACTCAAAGTGGAAGTATGTTTTCTAAAATGGTCATCTAGACGTCGTTCTTTCGACTGAAATGACTACCTTTACAAAAATGAGTTGTAACTTATTTTTCCGACTATAAACTTATACTTTTTTGTTTAGATTCATAAAATAGAGTTCAATATGAAACCATAGCAATTTGATTCACTCAAAACGGATTTAAAATGAAGAAGTTATGGGTAAAACAAGATTGGATAATTTTTCTCATTTTAGCTACGTGAAAATTGGTAACAAATATATTCCAACCATAACTTAATCAACTTGTATTGTATATTATGTAATCTTGAGATACCATAGACACGTATACAATGTTTCGACCTATCATGTCGACACATCTATATATATTTCGGAACAACCATAGACACTCTATATGTGAATGTTGGAGTTAGCTATACAGGGTTGAGGTTGATTCCAAAATATGTATAGTTTGAGTTGTGATCAATACTGAGATACGTATACACTGGGTCGTGGATTGATTCAAGATAATATTTATCGATTTATTTCTGTATATCTAACTGTGGACAACTAGTTATAGGTTACTAACGAGGACATCTGACTTAATAAACTTAAAACATCAAAATATATTAAAAGTGTTGTAAATATATTTTGAACATACTTTGATATATATGTATATATTGTTATAGGTTCGTGAATCAACCAGTGGCCAAGTCTTACTTCCCGACGAAGTAAAAATCTGTGAAAGTGAGTTATAGTCCCACTTTTAAAATCTAATATTTTTGGGATGAGAATACATGCAGGTTTTATAAATGATTTACAAAATAGACACAAGTACGTGAAACTACATTCTATGGTTGAATTATCGAAATCGAATATGCCCCTTTTTATTAAGTCTGGTAATCTAAGAATTAGGGAACAGACACCCTAATTGACGCGAATCCTAAAGATAGATCTATTGGGCCTAACAAACCCCATCCAAAGTACCGGATGCTTTAGTACTTCGAAATTTATATCATATCCGAAGGGTGTCCCGGAATGATGGGGATATTCTTATATATGCATCTTGTTATTGTCGGTTACCAGGTGTTCACCATATGAATGATTTTTATCTCTATGTATGGGATGTGTATTGAAATATGAAATCTTGTGGTCTATTGTTACGATTTGATATATATAGGTTAAACCTATAACTCACCAACATTTTTGTTGACGTTTAAAGCATGTTTATTCTCAGGTGAATATTAAGAGCTTCCGCTGTTGCATACTAAAATAAGGACAAGATTTGGAGTCCATGTTTGTATGATATTGTGTAAAAACTGCATTCAAGAAACTGAATTCGATGTAACATATTTGTATTGTAAACCATTATGTAATGTTCGTGTGTAAACAGGATATTTTAGATTATCATTATTTGATAATCTACGTAAAGCTTTTTAAACCTTTATTTATGAAATAAAGGTTATGGTTTGTTTTAAAAATGAATGCAGTCTTTGAAAAACGTCTCATATAGAGGTCAAAACCTCGCAACGAAATCAATTAATATGGAACGTTTTTAATCAATAAGAACGGGACATTTCAGTTGGTATCCGAGCGTTGGTCTTAGAGAACCAAAAAATTTGCATTAGTGTGTCTTATCGAGTTTGTTAGGATGCATTAGTGAGTCTGGACTTCGACCGTGTTTTCTTTAAAAATGATTGCTTAACATTTTTGTTGGAAACTATATATTTTTAACATATGAATATTATGTGATATATTAATCTCTTAACGCGTTTGATATTATGTGATCGATGTCTACCTCTAGAACAAGTCCCATTGACTCACCTAATAATAATGAAGAGTCAAATGTAAATTGGAATGATTCGTGGACTGATTCACAAGTTCACGAAGAGGAACCGGAAGAAGAGTCGGAACCGGAAGAAGAGTCGGAACCGGAAGAAGAATCGGAACCGGATGAAGAAATAGAACCGGTGGGGGAAATAATAAAACGGTTAAGTAAAAGAAAATCCTCAACCAACCGACCAAGGTTAATTATGGTCAATGGTGTTTCCGCCAAGGAAGCAAAATATTGGGAGGATTACCAATTCTCCGATGAATCGGATTCCGACGAGAATTCCGATGATGTTATAGAAATTACCCCAACTGAATTTAAAAAGGCAAAAGAAAATAATAAGGGAAAGGGCATAAAAATAGAGAAATCTAATTCCAACCCCGATGAACTTTATATGTATCGTCAACCCCCGAAGTCCTTAAGTTGTAACAATGACCCGGGAACCTCTAAACCACCAGGTTTTTCTAAACCAATGTGGAAAATTACGGCTCGTATTAGGGGAACATCATATATCCCTAGAAACTTGGCAAAACGAACCAAAACCGAAGAAGAAGAAACGAGCGAGTCGGAATAAGATAGTTGTATTCGAGTGGTGTAATATATGTAATATAGTGTGCTTATGCTTTATGACATATGTAAAAATTGCTTGTAATAATAAGTATTTTTTTTATGAATCTAACTCTTGTCTATTTTACAGTTTAAAAACACAAAATGGATAGACAACCCAATATTTTAAGAGACCTACCCGGAGACATGATTGATGAAATCTTGTCTAGAGTCGGCCAGAATTCTTCGGCACAACTATTTAAGGCGAGATCAGTTTGTAAGACATTCGAAGAACGTTCCAAGAATGTCTTGGTATATAAGAGACTTTCGTTTGAAAGATGGGGGATATCACATTGGGAAACCCATAAGTTACGATGTGTTTACTTTGACGCATATATTGCGGGGAACCCAAATGCTATTTTACGCAACGGGTTAAGAAATTATTTTGACTCAATATATCCGAATATTGGACTTCGTGATTTAGAAAAAGTGGCTAACATGCAACATAAAGAAGCATGTTATGCTTACGGATTAGTAATGTTCGCTTCTCTCCAAAGTGATAACCAGAACATCGGGCTACAACTATTAAACAAAACGTTTCCACAAGTGACGGAGTCGGTAATTGGGGTAAGAAATGAGGTTTTTAGATTATTACGGGACTGTTGGACATTACATAACCCTCGTCCCTTTGATGACGTTACAACACGCTGTCTTATCAATGGCCATAACGGTTATGTTGCACAAGACCAAGGATGGGAAGTAGTCCTAGTAAAACCAGAATGCATGACTTGTTTCTGGACGTATGAATTACGTGTCTTTATTGTCTTTGCTGAACGACTTGTGTACTAGCTAGAATTGTCTTCACAACTATCTTGTATCAAAGTTATTGTGTGCTATATTTCATGCTTTATGTAAAATAAGCGGTATTGTAAGTTTGTAAAATATTGTATAAAAGTTTGAACGCGAAATATTATTACAATCAGTTTTTCATATAGAATTGTAGTAGTTGAATTGTATATTAGCTACTAAGTATGAACTTAACGGGTAGGTACTACCCGAATTTAAACTTATAAAACGCTAATATGAAGAAAAAGCTTTTATAAATGAGTTCATATTATGCTACGAAATACTATTAACTACTCTTAATATTCTGTATGATTAACTTGTTCCATTTAACTATTTTGAAGGAAATGGCACCGACTACTCGACACACCGTGAATATGAATGAAGAGGAATTCCGTACTTTTCTAGCTTCAAACATAGCCGCAGTACAGGCTGCGCTACATACCAACAATAACCTTGGATCTAGCAGTACAGGAAATCGTGTAGGATGCACCTACAAAGAATTCACTGCCTGCAAACCTTTGGAATTTGATGGAACCGAAGGACCGATCGGATTGAAACGGTGGACCGAGAAGGTTGAATCGGTGTTTGCCATAAGTAAGTGTACTGAAGAGGACAAAGTGAAGTACGCTACGCATACCTTCACAGGTTCTACGTTAACATGGTGGAATACCTATCTAGAGCAAGTGGGACAAGATGATGCGTACGCACTACCGTGGTCAGCATTCAAGCACTTGATGAACGAGAAGTACCGTCCCAGAACCGAGGTCAATAAGCTCAAGACAGAACTTAGAGGGTTACGAACCCAAGGATTTGATATTACCACGTACGAAAGACGATTCACAGAATTGTGCCTATTGTGTCCGGGAGCATTCGAAGATGAGGAAGAGAAGATCGACGCGTTTGTGAAAGGATTACCGGAAAGAATCCAAGAAGATATAAGTTCACACGAGCCCGCCTCCATACAACAGGCATGTAGAATGGCTCACAAACTAGTGAACCAGATTGAAGAAAGAATTAAAGAACAGACTGCTGAAGAGGCCAATGTGAAGCAAGTCAAAAGAAAGTGGGAGGAAAACGGTGATAAGAATCACCAATACAACAACAACAGCAATTACAACAGCAATCGCAACAATTATCCCAACAATCGCAACATCAATCGCAACTACAACAAACGGCCCAACAACAACAACAACAACAACAACAACTACAACAATCATCCCAACAACAATAATAACCGCAACAACAACAACAATCAGAAGCAGCTATGCCAAAGGTGTGAAAAGAATCACTCGAGGTTCTGCACCAAATTTTGCAACAAGTGTAAAAGAAATGGTCATAGCGCGGCGAAGTGTGAGGTCTACGGACCAGGGGTTAATAGAACGAAAGGAACGAATGGTGTCGGAACGAGTAATGGCGGAGCAAGTAGTGTCGGAGCAAGTTATGCCAATGTAGTTTGTTATAAATGTGGAAAACCAGGCCACATTATTAGAAATTGCCCGAACCAGGAGAACACGAATGGACAAGGCCGTGGAAGAGTTTTCAATATTAATGCGGTAGAGGCACAGGAAGACCCGGAGCTTGTTACGGGTACGTTTCTTATTGACAATAAATCTGCTTACGTTTTATTTGATTCGGGTGCGGATAGAAGCTATATGAGTAGAGATTTTTGTGCTAAATTAAGTTGTCCATTGACGCCTTTGGATAGTAAATTTTTACTCGAATTAGCAAATGGTAAATTAATTTCAGCAGATAATATATGTCGGAATCGAGAAATTAAACTGGTTAGCGAAACATTTAAGATTGATTTGATACAAGTAGAGTTAGGGAGTTTTGATGTGATAATCGGTATGGACTGGTTGAAAGAAGTGAAAGCGGAGATTGTTTGTTACAAAAATGCAATTCGCATTATACGAGAAAAAGGAAAACCCTTAATGGTGTACGGAGAAAAGGGCAACACGAAGCTACATCTTATTAGTAATTTGAAGGCACAAAAACTAATAAGAAAAGGTTGCTATGCTGTTCTAGCACACGTCGAGAAAGTACAAACTGAAGAAAAGAGCATCAATGATGTTCCCATTGCAAAAGAATTTCCCGATGTATTTCCGAAAGAATTACCGGGATTACCCCCACGTCGATCCGTTGAATTTCAAATAGATCTTGTACCAGGAGCTGCACCAATAGCTCGTGCTCCTTACAGACTCGCACCCAGCGAGATGAAAGAACTGCAAAGCCAATTACAAGAACTTTTAGAGCGTGGTTTCATTCGACCAAGCACATCACCGTGGGGAGCTCCTGTTTTGTTTGTCAAGAAGAAAGATGGTACATTCAGGTTGTGTATCGACTACCGAGAGTTGAACAAACTTACCATCAAGAACCGCTACCCACTACCGAGAATCGACGACTTATTTGATCAACTACAAGGCTCGTCTGTTTATTCAAAGATTGACTTACGTTCCGGGTATCATCAAATGCGGGTGAAAGAAGATGATATTCCAAAGACTGCTTTTAGAACACGTTACGGTCATTACGAGTTTATGGTCATGCCGTTTGGTTTAACTAATGCACCAGCTGTGTTCATGGACCTTATGAACCGAGTGTGTGGACCATACCTTGACAAGTTTGTCATTGTTTTCATTGATGACATACTTATTTACTCAAAGAATGACCAAGAACACGGTGAACATTTGAGAAAGGTGTTAGAAGTATTGAGGAAGGAAGAATTGTACGCTAAGTTTTCAAAGTGTGCATTTTGGTTGGAAGAAGTTCAATTCCTCGGTCACATAGTGAACAAAGAAGGTATTAAGGTGGATCCGGCAAAGATAGAAACTGTTGAAAAGTGGGAAACCCCGAAAACTCCGAAACACATACGCCAGTTTTTAGGACTAGCTGGTTACTACAGAAGGTTCATCCCAGACTTTTCCAGAATAGCAAAACCCTTGACTGCATTAACGCATAAAGGGAAGAAATTTGAATGGAATGATGAACAAGAGAAAGCGTTTCAGTTATTGAAGAAAAAGCTAACTACGGCACCTATATTGTCATTGCCTGAAGGGAATGATAATTTTGTGATTTATTGTGATGCATCAAAGCAAGGTCTCGGTTGTGTATTAATGCAACGAACGAAGGTGATTGCTTATGCGTCTAGACAATTGAAGATTCACGAACAAAATTATACGACGCATGATTTGGAATTAGGCGCGGTTGTTTTTGCATTAAAGACTTGGAGGCACTACTTATATGGGGTCAAAAGTATTATATATACCGACCACAAAAGTCTTCAACACATATTTAATCAGAAACAACTGAATATGAGGCAGCGTAGGTGGATTGAATTATTGAATGATTACGACTTTGAGATTCGTTACCACCCGGGGAAGGCAAATGTGGTAGCCGATGCCTTTAGCAGGAAGGACAGAGAACCCATTCGAGTAAAATCTATGAATATAATGATTCATAATAACATTACTACTCAAATAAAGGAGGCGCAACAAGGAGTTTTAAAAGAGGGAAATTTAAAGGATGAAATACCCAAAGGATCGGAGAAGCATCTTAATATTCGGGAAGACGGAACCCGGTATAGGGCTGAAAGGATTTGGGTACCAAAATTTGGAGATATGAGAGAAATGGTACTTAGAGAAGCTCATAAAACCAGATACTCAATACATCCTGGAACGGGGAAGATGTACAAGGATCTCAAGAAACATTTTTGGTGGCCGGGTATGAAAGCCGATGTTGCTAAATACGTAGGAGAATGTTTGACGTGTTCTAAGGTCAAAGCTGAGCATCAGAAACCATCAGGTCTACTTCAACAACCCGAAATCCCGGAATGGAAATGGGAAAACATTACCATGGATTTCATCACTAAATTGCCAAGGACTGCAAGTGGTTTTGATACTATTTGGGTAATAGTTGATCGTCTCACCAAATCAGCACACTTCCTACCAATAAGAGAAGATGACAAGATGGAGAAGTTAGCACGACTGTATTTGAAGGAAGTCGTCTCCAGACATGGAATACCAATCTCTATTATCTCTGATAGGGATGGCAGATTTATTTCAAGATTCTGGCAGACATTACAGCAAGCATTAGGAACTCGTCTAGACATGAGTACTACCTATCATCCACAAACTGATGGGCAGAGCGAAAGGACGATACAAACGCTTGAAGACATGCTACGAGCATGTGTTATTGATTTCGGAAACAGTTGGGATCGACATCTACCATTAGCAGAATTTTCCTACAACAACAGCTACCATTCAAGCATTGAGATGGCGCCGTTTGAAGCACTTTATGGTAGAAAGTGCAGGTCTCCGATTTGTTGGAGTGAAGTGGGGGATAGACAGATTACGGGTCCGGAGATTATACAAGAAACTACCGAGAAGATCATCCAAATTCAACAACGGTTGAAAACCGCCCAAAGTCGACAAAAGAGCTACGCTGACATTAAAAGAAAAGATATAGAATTTGAAATTGGAGAGATGGTCATGCTTAAAGTTGCACCTTGGAAAGGCGTTGTTCGATTTGGTAAACGAGGGAAATTAAATCCAAGGTATATTGGACCATTCAAGATTATTGATCGTGTCGGACCAGTAGCTTACCGACTAGAGTTACCTCAACAACTCGCGGCTGTACATAACACTTTCCACGTTTCGAATTTAAAGAAATGTTTTTCTAAAGAAGATCTCACTATTCCGTTAGATGAAATCCAAATCAACGAAAAACTTTAATTCATCGAAGAACCCGTCGAAATAATGGATCGTGAGGTTAAAAGACTTAAGCAAAACAAGATACCAATTGTTAAGGTTCGATGGAATGCTCGTAGAGGACCCGAGTTCACCTGGGAGCGTGAAGATCAGATGAAGAAGAAATACCCGCATCTATTTCCAGAAGATTCATCAACACCTTCAACAGCTTAAAATTTCAGGACGAAATTTATTTAACGGGTAGGTACTGTAGTGACCCGAACTTTTCCATGTTTATATATATTAATTGAGATTGATATTTACATGATTAAATGTTTCCAACATGTTAAGTAATCAAACTTGTTAATACTTGATTAATTGAAATATGTTTCATATAGACAATTGACCACCCAAGTTGATCGGTGATTCACGAACGTTAAAACTTGTAAAAACTATATGATGACATATATATGGATATATATATATATAGTTAACATGATACTATGATAAGAAAACATATCATAAAGTATATTAACAATGAACTACATATGTAAAAACAAGACTACTAACTTAATGATTTTTAAACGAGACATATATGTAACGATTATCGTTGTAAAGACATTTAATGTATATATATCATATTAAGAGATATTCATACATGATAATATCATGATAATATAATAATTTAAAATCTCATTTGATATTATAAACATTGGGTTAACAACATTTAACAAGATCGTTAACCTAAAGGTTTCAAAACAACACTTACATGTAACGACTAACGATGACTTAACGACTCAGTTAAAATGTATATACATGTAGTGTTTTAATATGTATTTATACACTTTTGAAAGACTTCAATACACTTATCAAAATACTTCTACTTAACAAAAATGCTTACAATTACATCCTCGTTCAGTTTCATCAACAATTCTACTCGTATGCACCCGTATTCGTACTCGTACAATACACAGCTTTTAGATGTATGTACTATTGGTATATACACTCCAATGATCAGCTCTTAGCAGCCCATGTGAGTCACCTAACACATGTGGGAACCATCATTTGGCAACTAGCATGAAATATCTCATAAAATTACAAAAATATGAGTAATCATTCATGACTTATTTACATGAAAACAAAATTACATATCCTTTATATCTAATCCATACACCAACGACCAAAAACACCTACAAACACTTTCATTCTTCAATTTTCTTCATCTAATTGATCTCTCTCAAGTTCTATCTTCAAGTTCTAAGTGTTCTTCATAAATTCCAAAAGTTCTAGTTTCATAAAATCAAGAATACTTTCAAGTTTGCTAGCTCACTTCCAATCTTGTAAGGTGATCATCCAACCTCAAGAAATCTTTGTTTCTTACAGTAGGTTATCATTCTAATACAAGGTAATAATCATATTCAAATTTTGTTTCAATTTCTATAACTATAACAATCTTATTTCAAGTTCTTAATAATAATCATATTCAAACTTTATGATTATTACCTTGTATTAGAATGATAACCTACTGTAAGAAACAAAGGTTTCTTGAGGTTGGATGATCACCTTACAAGATTGGAAGTGAGCTAGCAAACTTGAAAGTATTCTTGATTTTATGAAACTAGAACTTTTGGAATTTATGAAGAACACTTAGAACTTGAAGATAGAACTTGAGAGAGATCAATTAGATGAATAAAATTGAAGAATGAAAGTGTTTGTAGGTGTTTTTGGTCATTGGTGTATGGATTAGATATAAAGGATATGTAATTTTGTTTTCATGTAAATAAGTCATGAATGATTACTCATATTTTTGTAATTTTAAGAGATATTTCATGCTAGTTTCCAAATGATGGTTCCCACATGTGTTAGGTGACTCACATGGGCTGCTAAGAGCTGATCATTGGAGTGTATATACCAATAGTACATACATCTAAAAGCTGTGTATTGTACGAGTACGAATACGGGTGCATACGAGTAGAATTGTTGATGAAACTGAACGAGGATGTAATTGTAAGCATTTTTGTTAAGTAGAAGTATTTTGATAAGTGTCTTGAAGTCTTTCAAAAGTGTATGAATACATATTAAAACACTACATGTATATACATTTTAACTGAGTCGTTAAGTCATCGTTAGTCGTTACATGTAAATGTTGTTTTGAAACCTTTAGGTTAATGATCTTGTTGAATGTTGTTAACCCATTGTTTATTATAACAAATGAGATGTTAAATTGTTATATTATCATGATATTATGATATATAATATATCTCAGTATGATGTATATACAGTCAAATGTCGTTACAACGATAATCGTTACATATATGTCTCGTTTCGAAATCATTAAGTTAGTAGTCTTATTTTTACATATGTATTTCATTGTTAATACACTTAATAATATATTTACTTATCATTTAACATAATTAACCAAGTGTATCAATATCTTAATATGATTCATATGTACCTAGTAAGACGTTGTTATAACGATAATCGTTATATATATCGTTTTCGAGTTTCTTAAATTAATAGTCTCATTTTTATGTATATAACTCATTGTTAAAATACCTAATGAGATACATACTTATAATAAAAACATGTTAACTATATATATAACCATATATATGTCATCGTATAGTTTTTACAAGTTTTAACGTTCGTGAATCACCGGTCAACTTGGGTGGTCAATTGTCTATATGAAACATATTTCAATTAATCAAGTCTTAACAAGTTTGATTGCTTAACATGTTGGAAACATTTAATCATGTAAATATCAATTTCAATTAATATATATAAACATGGAAAATTTCGGGTCACTACAGCATCCCCCGAACCATAGCTGATAAATAATAACCCACATAATACGGTATACTTACAGCGCTTTGTGGGTCTCGAATACACATATGGTAAAATAAATCATGTTCATTTACTTTTTCCTTGTTTTTACCCCTTTGTGTAATCGAATTAGCTAAAAACCTATGTATCACTCTTAATTCGGCTCTATCTATATCCAAATAAGAGTAATTTCCCCCTTTGAAACGGTGATGGCTTGTCATTTGACTCCACACACCGTGTGTATCAAAATTTTCATCTATCTTTCTACCATTTAGTATCAATCCTCTACAATCGGCAGACGCTAACTCCTCAGGCGTATATATACGTAAAGCCTGAGCCATGTCCAGTAAAGACATGTGGCGCATCGAACCGCCTAACAAAAATCTAATAAAAGAACGATCGGTTAAACTAGCTACCCGATCATTCAACTCTATACTACATAACAATTCTTCACACCATACTTTATATACAGGTCTACGTATGGTGAATAAACGTACCCAGTCATTAAAAGAAGAATTACCATACCTCTGTACAAGTAATTCCCTAATTGGCCCGGCCAATTCTACAGCTTCTAACGGTCCCCATTCTATGACCCTTGGTACCTCAACAACCTTAGAATGAAGAGTATGCAAACCCCTTTGATATTTTGGATAATCTATCCAAAGTCTGTCAAATCTCAGGTTCGGGTGCAACTCTTCCAAGTGCATATCAGAAAAGGTCATGACTGGATGAGGTATATCCTGCTTGTAGTAGTTATCCACCTCCTGTTGTTCCAAATTCTCAGCAGGAGCATTGCGGGCTTGGGATGAAGATTCACCCCTTTCATTCTGCAAAACACATCAAACACAATTTTTGTGCATCCAAATATGCATTAGTGTCAGCAAAATCATCAATCAAAATAATTACAATGACATTATCAATTTATATCAAACTTAAGCTCATTTTCACATTTTTATCAAATCTACACTTTTTCAAATAAGCATATACGAAAATGTTCGCCAAGTTCATAAGCATTCAACTCAAATAACATGTCAAAATAATCATTACTAGCAATTAAACAAGTCTCAAATGGCATTATCTTTTAAAAATCAAGTTCATGAATTTTAGACTTGAAAAAGTCCACTTTAATTCTCAAAATCATGTTTAGGCTCAAAGTTTGGATCATTTAACTACCTAAACATGTTACACTACTTAATTTAGCAACAATTCATGACAAAAATCGGCCATAACCTGTTTATATCAAAAAGCCCCAAACTTGCTCAAGAACACAAACCCTAGATTATTCAAAATTTGAAGTTTAAGGCTTCTAATCATGTTAAACAGCATCAATCTAGGTTATACAAGCATAATACATAAACAATTTAAGCATAATTACACTAAAAAGCATCAAAATCAAATTGGGGAAAAAATTGCTCAAGAACACCAAATTTCGGATTAAATGGTGTTTAGGTGTAGAAATTTACCGTTTTTCTTGAGTAATTCTTAGATAGCATCCTTCTCAACATGATTTTAGCAAAAGATTTGGTGATTAACCGTTAAAAATTGGGATTTTTGGGGTGTTTTTGCGGGGTTTTTCGGCAGTTTATTTCGCAGTATTTTGCTGTTGTTTGAGTTGTGTGGTGCACTGATCTGTTTTTTTTACGTTTTATTTTTTTCTGTAAATTGGTCCCTCCGCGAGTCGCGGAGATTAAAGCTCCAAACTCCGCGAGTCGCGGAGTTTGCTATTTTTTTTTTTTTTTTTTTTTATAATCATTAACTTATGAAACAATTAAGTACTTAATTTTAAAATTTTGTTTCCCTTGTTATTTAGGACGAGGTCGTTTCGGATCGATGTCCTAGTCCGTCCCTCGACAAAATTTTAAAATTTGTCTTTTTGTAGCGATTGTTTTAAAAGCTAAGATTTTTGGGTTTTTTCAATGTTTTTGGCATACTCTAATTCAATAAGATTAAAAATAATGATAATAAAAGTTCTCGTCCCTCCCTCGGGTAAAGCAATTTCGGTTTAAAGACCTAGTCTTCAACTTACGACGAATTTTAAAAATTATATTTTTAACTTAATGAGATAAAGTAAATTTTTGTTTTTAAATTCACACAACTTAAATATAAAATTCAAAATTAATATTGAAAATTCACACCAAACTTAAAATTTGAAATGCATAAAATTAAAAATTCATATTTTTTAAAAATTAAAAATTCACACCAATCTTAATTTAAAAATTCATATTATAAATTCATACCAAACTTATATTAATTTTTTCAAATATTTACAATTTTAAAAATATTGTTTTTACAAAGTTTCAATATTAATTTAAGATTTAAATATTAATTTTAAAAACATGGTAAAAATAAAATTAAAAATCTTTTTGACTTTTTATCCCACTTTAATCAATCAAATATTATCAAAAATATGCGCCCCTCTTTTCGGTAAAGTAATTTCGGTTCCAAAACCTAATTTAACTCATGACAAATTTTTGAAATATTTTGGGTTGATTGATTAAAGATATTTATACCTTAAGAATAAACGTTAAATTTCGCAGTGATGTAATAAATTTTTGAATGATATCAATAATTTCGGTCGCCAAACCTAATTTTATTTAATACCAATTTAATACTTTTTAGCGAACAAATTAGCGTTTATTATCAAAAGGTTAAAAATAAAAATAAAAACTGTACAGACATACCTGTGAAATAGATTTCTTAGTTATATGATCTATCCCATTCATAAGATAGTCGGTTTAATTGGTTTTCCATGGCTACATAGGCGTAACCTCGAGCATTCAGTGTCTTTTCTTCTAAACATATGAACGGTCCGTCTCTGCATAAAGTAACAAATTCGGTATTTGAATAGGTTTGATTATTTGAACATTTACCTCCATGTGACCATTTTCCGCATTTGTGACATCTTTCTAGGTGTCGTGCTCTTCTTTTCGCTGCGGATTTTGATTTTCCTTTACCAAATTGTAACTTATTATCTTCGCATCTGGATTCTTTTCTAACTCCGTCCATTCTTTCTCTGATTACTGATACTATTTCACTTGGTAGTATGTCATTATTTCTTTTAGTGATCAAAGCGTGTAGCATTAGACCATGGTTTAGTTCACAGGCAGTCTTCATTTTGTAAAAACCTAAAAAAATAAAAATTCAGAATGGGGGGAGAAGACTAGTTCTTTAGGGTCTGCTAGGGAAAGACCATTCGGGTTCCATTTTCGAGAACTACACGAAAACAGACAATCTAACTCTAACAGAAATACATATTATCCTTTAAAGACTTGATTCTCCCCACACTTAGTTAGCTGTGGTGTCGAAATTGTGATTAACTTCGTTGTCGACTTCCATTGGACCATGTATGTAATGTTTAACTCTGTGACCATTAACTTTAAATTCAATCCCATTTGAATTTATCAATTCTATCGTTCCGTATGGGAAAACTCTTTTGACTATGAATGGTCCAGACCATCTTGATTTCAATTTTCCAGGAAATAGCTTGAATCGTGAATTGAAAAGAAGAACTCTGTCTCCTTCTTTAAATTCTTTTGCACTTCTGATTCTTTTATCATGCCATTTCTTCGTTCTTTCTTTATAGATTAACGAATTTTCGTATGCTTCATGTCTTAATTCTTCTAATTCGTTTAGTTGACTTAATCGTAGACGCCCGGCTTCATGTAAATCAAGATTACATGTCTTCAAAGCCCAAAATGCTTTGTGTTCAATTTCTACTGGAAGATGACATGCTTTTCCATAAATAAGTCTAAAAGGTGTGGTTCCAATTGGAGTTTTGTAGGCTGTTCTAAAAGCCCAGAGTGCATCATCCAATTTAATGGACCATTCCTTCGGATTTGATCCTACGGTTTTCTCTAGAATACGTTTTAAAGCTCGGTTGGTATTTTCAACTTGTCCACTTGTTTGTGGATGATATGCGGTGGAGATTTTATGAGTTACTCTATATCTTTTAAGAACTTTCTCAAGTTGATTATTACAGAAATGAGTACCCCGATCACTTATTAAAGCTTTCGGTGTTCCAAACCTTGCAAAAAGACGTTTTAAAAAGTTGACTATAACTCGTGCATCGTTAGTTGGGAGAGCTTGTGCTTCCGCCCATTTAGATACATAATCAATGGCTACGAGTATATATAGATTATTATGAGATTTTGGAAATGGACCCATAAAGTCAATACCCCAAATGTCAAATACTTCACATACTTGGATGACATTTTGTGGCATTTCATCACGTTGACTTATTTTTCTGGCCCTTTGACATGCATCACAGGATTTGCAAAGAAGGTGTGCGTCTTTGTAAATTGTAGGCCAATAGAATCCAGCATCATAAACTTTTCTTGCTGTTAGTTGAGGCCCATAATGCCCTCCTGTTGGTCCTGTGTGACAATGGTTTAAAATTTTACTAGCTTCATCTCTAAATACACATCGGCGTATTATTCCATCGGGACAACTTTTAAACAGATGTGGATCTTCCCAAAAATAGTGTTTTATATCACTGAAGAATTTCTTTCGTCTTTGGTACGATAATCCTTTTTCAAGGAATCCACAAACTAAGTAGTTTGCATAGTCTGCAAACCATGGGATTTCTTTATAATCTATCTTCAATAGATATTCATCAGGAAAGTTGTCTTGTATGGCTGATTCATTTAGAACTTCTAATTCGGGATTTTCAAGACGAGAAAGATGATCAGCGGCGAGATTTTCTGCTCCTCTTTTATCTCGGATTTCAATATCAAACTCTTGTAAGAGTAAGATCCAACGGATTAATCTCGGTTTAGCATCTTGTTTTGAAAATAGGTATCTAAGAGCAGAATGGTCGGTATAGACCACCGTTTTTGCTAGAACGAGATATGATCGAAATTTGTCAAAAGCAAAGACAATAGCAAGGAGTTCTTTTTCAGTAGTTGTATAGTTCGTTTGTGCTCCTTGTAATGTCTTACTAGCATAATATATAGGTTGAAATCGTTTTTCAATCCTTTGTCCTAAAACGGCTCCCATTGCAAAATCACTTGCATCGCACATTAGTTCAAATGGTAGATTCCAATTTGGTGTTATCATGATCGACGCATTAGTGAGTTTCTCTTTAAGAATATTAAAAGATTTGATACACTCATATGAAAAGATGAATGGCGCATCCTTTTCTAGGAGTTTATTCATAGGAGTGGCAATTTTAGAAAAATCTTTTATGAAACGTCGGTAAAAACCGGCATGCCCTAGAAAACTCCTAACTCCTCTAACATTGGTGGGATGTGGAAGTTTAGCAATTACATCTACTTTAGCTCTATCCACTTCAATTCCTTCTTTTGAAATTTTATGTCCAAGAACGATGCCTTCTTTAACCATGAAATGGCATTTCTCCCAATTAAGTACTAGATTTGATTGTTCGCATCTAATTAGCATTCGTTCCAGATTAATTAGACATGATTTAAATGTATCACCGAAGACTGAAAAGTCATCCATGAATACTTCCATGCATTCTTCTATCATGTCGTGAAAAATCGCCATCATACACCTTTGAAAGATTGCAGGGGCGTTACAAAGTCCAAATGGCATGCGTTTGTAAGCAAAAGTACCATAAGGGCACGTGAATGTGGTTTTCTCTTGGTCCTCGGGTGCTATTGGAATTTAAAAAAATCCGGAAAATCCATCTAGAAAACAATAGTAGCTATTTCCGGCCAATCTTTCCAACATTTGATCAATGAAAGGTAAGGGAAAGTGATCTTTTCTGGTGGCGTCATTTAATTTTCTATAATCAATACATACACGCCATCCTGTTACAGTCCTAGTAGGAATAAGCTCATTTTTCTCATTTGTGATGACAGTCATGCCACCCTTCTTAGGCACGCATTGAACTGGGCTTACCCATGGACTATCAGAGATTGGATAAATTAAACCTGCATCTAGCAGTTTAATAATCTCTTTCTTAACTACATCTTGCATATTAGGATTTAGTCTTCGTTGGCGTTGCACATACGTTTTATGACCTTCTTCCATAAGGATTTTATGTGTGCAATACGAAGGACTTATTCCTTTAATATCATGAATCTTCCATGCAATGGCTGGTTTATGAGCTTTCAACACAGAAATGAGTTGTGATTTATCATTTTCAGTAAGAGAAGACGATATTATTACAGGTAATTCAGATTCACCATGTAAATAAGCGTATTCCAAATGGTTTGGAAGTGGCTTTAACTCTAATTTCGGAGGTTCTTCTATCGATGATTTATATCGATATCTGTCTTCTTCTTTTAGCATTTGAATTTCTTCTGTTGTTGGTTCATATCCATTAGCTATAAGTGTAGCAAACATTTCAGCTTCATCAATTGGTTCATTACCTTCTCCTAAAGAACATTCTCCTGTTCCTTGTAATTCTGGAAATTCTTCTAATAATTCTGCATGTGCATCTATAGTTTGCATATAATAACATGTATCATCTGCAGATTGTGGTTGTTGCATTGCTCTATCAACTGAAAAGGTAACACTCTCATCCTCTATACTTAGGGTCAGTTTCTTACCGAACACGTCTATCATTGCTTTAGCCGTGTTTAAGAATGGTCTTCCTAATATGAGAGGAACTTGAGAATCTTCTTCCATGTCCAAAACAACAAAATCTACTGGAAATACTAAAGTACCAACTTTAACTAGCATGTTCTCCATTATCCCTCTAGGATATTTTATTGATCTATCGGCTAGTTGTATGCTTATTCTGGTTGGTTTCAATTCTCCAAGGTCTAGTTTAGCGTATAGTGAATACGGCATTAGATTTATACTAGCACCTAAGTCTGCCAATGCTTCTATTAAACTAAGACTACCCAAAAAACATGGAATTGTGAAACTTCCTGGATCAGATAGTTTTTCTGGTATTTTATTCAACAGCACTGCTGAACAATTAGCATTCATAGTAACAGCCGAGAGTTCTTCCATTTTCTTTCTATTTGAGATTAGATCTTTCAAGAATTTAGCATATCTAGGCATTCCTGAAATCACATCAATGAAAGGAAGATTTACATTTATCTGTTTAAAAATATCCAAAAATTTGGATTGCTCGGCTTCAAGTTTCTCTTTCTTCATTTTACTCGGGTAAGGAAGTGGTGGTTGATATGGTTTAACATAAGGTTTAGCCTTAGCTGTGTTATCTTCATTAACCTTTTCAACTACCGGTTCTTTTTCCTTATCTTGATCAGGTTGTGGTTCTTGTGGAGTAGGAATAGCTTCATTAGAAGTTACAGGTATTTCAGGTGGTTTAAGTGTTGTACCACTTCTTGTGGTAATGGCTTTAGCTGTTTCATTTCGGGGGTTAGCATTTGTATCACTAGGTAGACTTCCCGGTTTTCTTTCACCTATTAACCTTGCTAGGTTACTTACTTCTTGTTCCAGATTTTGAATAGAAGCTTGTTGATTTCTAAATGCTTGAGCATTTTGTTCATTGGTTTGTTTCTGAGAGGTGAAAAACTGCGTTTGAGTTTCAACTAGCTTCGTCATCATATCTTCTAAATTCGGCTTTTTATCATCGGGTTGTTGTGGTGGTTTGTTTTGAAAATTCGGTCTTTGCTGATTGTAAGTATTATTGGATACTTGTTGATTGCTAGGACCTTGTTGGTTGTTGTATGGAATATTTCGGTTATAATTCTGGTTTTGATTGTAAATCGGTCTTGGCGGTTGATAATTATTCTGATAATTATTTCCAGGCCTTTGGTTTATGTATGAAATATTCTCTCTTTGTTCCATTGTTAATTCAATACTGAGACAATCTTTTGTCAAATGTGGTCCTCCACACTGCTCACAACTAATTCGTATTGAGTGAATATCTTTAGTCATCTTTTCCATTCGTCGTTCCACAGCATCTATCTTTGCGGAAATGGAATCTAAGTCATGGCTAGAATCGGCTCTAGCTACTTTAGATGATCTAATGATATCTTTTTCTTGGTGCCACTCATGTGAGTGGGAAGCAGTATTATCAATAATTTTGTAAGCATCAGTTTCGGTTTTCTTCATAATAGAACCACCAGCTGCTATATCTATGTCTTTCCTTGTAGTGATGTCGCATCCTTGGTAGAATATTTGTACTATTTGACAGGTGTCTAAACCATGTTGCGGACATCCTCTTAACAACTTTCCATATCTAGTCCACGCCTCATATAGAGTTTCATTCGGTTTCTGTGTAAACGTAACAATTTCTGCTTGAAGTCTTACGGCTTTAGATGCAGGAAAGAATTGTTTAAGAAATTTTTCAACTAAAACGTCCCATGTATCAATCGCCCCTTCAGGTAACGATTCTAACCAATCTTTGGCTTCTCCCTTTAAAGTCCAGGGAAATAACATGAGATATATCTGTTCATCCTCCACTTCTCGGATTTTAAATAGTGTGCAGATCCTATTAAAGGTACGTAGATGTTCATTTGGATCTTCCTTCGGCGCACCACTAAATTGGCATTGATTAGTCACCATGTGTAGAATTTGTCCTTTGATTTCATAATCTGGTGCATTAATGTCTGGATGAGTAATTGCGTGACCTTGGCCAGTGCGTTTAGCTCTCATTCGGTCTTCCATACTTAAAGGTTCCAGATTCTCCATAATTGAATTTGTTGAATCGGTATCACTAGATGATTCTGATTTAATGGTTCGTTCCTCAACAATCTCTGTTTGAATGATTGGTGGCTCCGGAGGAAAGTTTAATGGTTCAGGATCTACGAACCGTTCCTGAATATTTTCCGGATTCTCAATTGTGAGGTCGGGTTCAAAAAATGGATTATCGGAAATTTGAACTGAAGTACTTGGTCGACTGGATGACGATTCTAAAGAAAAATCAACGGCGGTTATATTTGCTAAATGTCTTGATCTAGTTACAGGTGGTGAACGTACAAAAGGTGATGAACGTCTTGCTCGATGCATTCACTGAATATCCTATTAGTTTTTAAAAAGGAAAGAAAAATTATATAAGTTATCCAATCAATAGACTTTTCTGATTTTGCCCACGTTTCGAGTAGCCAAAAGATGCAGCAGAGGGGCAGGATTCGTTTGGTCTCAATATAATTGAGGACTGTTTGGCTCCAATAACCCGGTCCACGTACAAATCCAACTATTACTACGAACCAGAAAATTTTGATGTCTATTAATTTAACCACTCAAAATAAATTTTCGTAATTTTAAGAAATTTAGATAAGAAGTAGAATAAAAATCTATGTCCTAAAACTAGAATAGCGAGAAATAAGAAAGAAAAAGAGTTCGTCGGAAAAAAAAAATTCGAAAAAGAAAAATGGTTGAAAAATAAAAGGTGACGGATAAATAAAAGAAACTTATAAAACTTAAAAATACTTGACTAACCTAACCTTATTACTACAACTAACTTAAAATTATAATCGCAAATTGAAATTATTAATTGGAATGATAATTGATACATAGTAAAAAGTGTCTAAAAATATTAAAGCTTACAGGAAAAACTAAATCCCAAATGGAAATAACTTACAAAGAAACTAAAACTTAAAAAGGCATCGCAAAATTCTAGAGTACCTAAATCTTAGTCTAAAGAAAAAGCACTTAAGGAATTCTACGGCAAAGCCTAAAAATCTAGGAGTAAAAATAACTATAGCAAAAACTAAGTTTAAAATTAAATATGAGCGAAAAAATACAAATATTACGCTACAACGATTAAAAAGGGACAAAATATAAAAATATACAAAAAGTTGTAAAAATTAAAATTTTTATAAAAATATTATTTTTATATTATTTATTTATTAAAACTATTAATTTTACAATTTAATAAAACTAATTAATACTAAATACATAAATTAAATAAAAAGTAAAAGTTAAAATAAAATTAATAATAATAATAATAATTATTAGGGTTAAATAATAATAATAATTAATAATAATCCGTAATTAATGCTGAATTAGGGTTTTGTCGCCTGTCAGTAAATCTCCGCGAGTCGCGGTATTTAAAGCATCAAACCCCGCGAGTCGCGGGGTTCCAAAATTCAACCCTGGAACAGAAAATTTACGCGTTTTTTTTTTAATTTTCTATTTTAATATAAATAAAAGATATTTAAATAAAACTTATATTTTTATAAACTAAAATAAAAATAAAGAAACTTATAAAACTTTTAACAAACTCTTAAAAATATATAAATTTTTGTTTTTCTTTTTATATTTTCGAATATTCAAAACGTATTTTTACAAAAGCGAATTTTAATAAAAGTAAACAAAAAATCTTTTTTTTTTTATATTAGCGTTGCGTTTCCGTCTTTTAAGAGAGTTCCCCGGCAGCGGCGCCAAAAATACTTGATGTCAAAGCTAAGGGGTATAAAATACTATTGAAGTTTACAACGAAACACTATTAAATACGATACAATTTTACACAAGATATTTATTTATTTAGAGAATGGATATACTTAAACCTTGCTACAACACTTATAGGTAGTGTACCTAATCGTACAGTAGTGTAGTTTTTAGTAAGTCCGGTTCGTTCCACAGGGAAATCTTTAAACAAAGCTTAACGCTATATTAGTTTACTTTTATAAAAATACAAATATATATATAAGTAATATTATTATTATAAAGGGGGGTTTTTACCGTTTAATGACCGGTTTGTCGATTTTAAAACTTTAGTCGCAGTTAAAAGCAAATGTAAAATATTAAATAAATACAAGACTTAAATTAAAGCATAAAGTAAATAACGATAATGAAATTGCGAATAATAAAAGTGCGATAAAATAAAATTACGATAATTAAAAAGTACGATAATTAAAAGTGCGATTAAATAACAATAAATAAAAGTGCGATAATTAGAAGTGCAATTAAATATAAAATAAAGGAAATTAAATATGAAATAAAAGAATTATGCTTATTTAAACTTCCGTAATCATGATGTTTGACGTGTTGATTTTAGTTTTATGCCCATGGGTTAATTGTCCTTTGTCCTGGATTATTTAATATGTCCGTCTGGTTTTTGTCCATAACAGTCCATCAGTCATAAATATAAAATGCGAGTGTCCTCGTCAAATTATTATTATACCCGAAGTTAAATATTCCAACTAATTGGAGATTCGAATTGTAACAAGGTTTTAATACTTTGTTTAATGAATACACCAGGTTATCGACTGCGTGTAAACCAAGGTTTTACTACTTTGTTAACAATTACACCAATTACCCTTGAATGTAATTTCACCCCTGTTTTAATTATTCTAGTGGCTATTAATCCATTCGCGTGTCCGGTTAAATGAACGATTATTCGTACATATAAATACCCCGCCCATCGTGTCCGATTGAGTGTATATGGTAATTTATAGGGACGCCCAATTGTAAATCTTTATATTAACATTAACAAACTATCATTTAGTTAAACAAATATAAAGCCCATTAATAGCCCATAGTCTAATTTCCACAAGTGTCGTTCTTTTGTCCAAACCCCAATTATGGTACAAAGCCCAATTACCCAATTTTAGTAATTAGCCCAACATCATGATTACTTCGTTTTAAATAAGCATAATAATAACTTAGCTACGAGACATTAATATAAAAAGGTTGAACATAACTTACAATGATTAAAAATAGCGTAGCGTTACACGGACAGAATTTTGACTTATACCCTTACAACATTCGCTAACATACCCTTATTATTAGAATTATAATTAAAATTAAAATATAAATTATAAATATATATATATATCGTATGAATGAGGAGAAAAAAGATTGATTTTTACGATCAGAATTCGGTTTGCTTTATAGGCAGAATTTCATTTTGGGGCTCCGCGACTCGCGGTGAAATCCTCTTCAAACTCCGCGAGTCGCGGAGAATGAATTTACAGCTCAGTCCCTTTGGAGACTTTCTCTGCCGACGGTTTTTATTTAAATATAATATATATATAATTAATATAATTAATTATATATTATATTATATTTATATACATAGTTAACTTGTAATTTTTAGTCCGTTGCGTCGAGCGTTGAGAGTTGACTCTGGTCCCGGTTCCGGATTTTCGAACGTCCTTGCGTACAATTTTATATTTTGTACTTTGCGTTTTGAATCTTGTACTTTTGTAATTTCGAGACGTTTCTTATCAATAATTGGAACCTCTTTGATTGTCTTTTGTACTTTTGAGCTTTTTGGTCGTTTGCGTCTTCAATTCGTCGAATCTGTCTTTTGTCTTCACCTTTTATTATTTAAACGAATATCACTTGTAAATAGAACAATTGCAACTAAAAGCTTGTCTTTCTTGAGGAATAATGCTATGAAATATATGTTCGTTTTTAGCATTATCAATCTTTTGATAACAGCTCTTGATGATCCAATTGGTTCGATCATCACAACTATTTATCCAGATTATCTTTTTAATCTTGGCAATCCAGAATATTATCAGCAACGTGCAATTCTTGCTCCAATTCATGAAGTAGTTAACATCATTAATGATAGAATGATGATGTGTTTGGACGGAGAAGAAAGGTCATATTTGAGCTCAGACAGTATATGTGCGTCACAGAGAGACGCTGACTTTAATAGTGAACTATACACTACCGATTTCCTAAATATCATTGAAGTTGGTGGTTTAGCAAAGCACAATCTGAGACTCAAAATTGGTGTATTTAACGACCCATCAAAGTACACTTGACGACCATCGTTATCTTGGTCCCATAGCTTGATCATAACTCTATATGAATTTAATAAATAACCTTGCATTCTTTATTTCAAAATGATTTCCTATAAAGGAAACCTACCAAAATATGTAAGTTTAGAAAAACCATACATAAATTCTTAACCAAAAGTTGACCAAAACAAAGTCAACAAACACCCACAATTTAATGTATCAAAATAGAATACAAGTTAATGTTTAACAAAAGCTGTCATCATAAATATACAGACTCTCTAAACACAATGAAAGCAATCTATCATGAACCTGAGAATAAAACATGCGAGTAAACTGTCAACAAATATGTTGAGTGAATTATAGGTTTAATATTGCAAACAATATTTAATTTAAACCATAAAAATTTATGTTTGAAAACATAAAGACTCATATTGGACCACAAAAATTATATGCTCGAAAACATATAAAACATTATTCTATTAAACCGTGAGCCACCTATGTGATGGCCCGTCAAGTACTCTTAACGATTCCGTCACTTGGTCCCACAGCTTGATCAACTCTAAATTAATTTATTAAACAACATTGCATTCTTTAACCAAAAAGTTTCCCAAAAAGGAAATTTATCCAAAATAACTAGTTCTAAACAACTCAACTTATTAAATATTCAAAGTTGACCAAAACACGTCAACAAAAACCCACAAGTTTAATTATCCAAAAAGAATGCAAAGTTTAAATGTTTATCAAAATCTGTCCAATGAATGCAGACCATCTAACACAGCAGAAGCTCAACAAATCAAGTACCTGTGAAAACATGCGAGTAAACTGTCAATAAAAATGTTGAGTGAATTATAGGTTTAAATAAACGAATAAACTTTTAGACCACAAGATTTATAAATGTTAGAAAACATTAAACCATTATTCCATTTATCCATGAGTCACCTGGTAACCACTTAAACAATTCCACCTTTACCAAACACAATATACACTAAACAGGTGTATCTTCAAATAATTACGAAGTGCTAATACATTCCGATTATAAAATGCTAGCGCGACTAGCTTGAAATAGGGTTGTCAAACCCGATAGATCTATCCATAGGATTCGCGTTCACTAGTAGAAACCAGTGATTATAGTTACCAGACTATGGAATATTTTCGTTCAACTCATAATGAATAATTTAAATTTAATTGTCACATGTGTCTAAACGTAAATAAAATGCATGTAATCACATCCCAAAACAACTTTAAAATAGTATAAAAACGGGACTATAACTCACCTTAACGTAAACGAAGTAGTAACACAAAAAACGTGAACTGCACGAAATAAAGTGATCAAGAATGATCACAACACCGACCTATAAATAAAGCAGGTCGATATAAATAACTAATTTAGGTCAACTCTTAGTATGATAGCTATAGTACTTGTTGCAAGTAGGCATAGAACAACACTCAGTATGCTTCGGTTTAATCAGGACAGCGTAAAAACACGTAATTTCTATTTTTAGAAAGTTTCTATTTTTCGCAGGTTTACATTTCTATTTTTGAAAAGTTTCCATTTTAGAGAAGTTTCTATTTTAGGAAAGTTTCTATTTTAGGAAAGTCTTTAAGTTAGGAAAGTTTCCTTAATTAGAAAGTTAACAAAAGTCAACTAAAAGTCAAAGTCAACCGAAAGTCAACTCAAAAGTCAACCTTGGTCAAACATGGTCAACATTATTTTTAAAGTATAAGTTATAATAATAATAATATAAGTTATAATGTTATTTAAAGTCATATATGTATAATTATGTCATAACATAAGTTTAATTAAATTAAATTGAATTATTAAAGTTAACATAAGTTTAAATGATATAATTAATATAACATAAGTATTTAATTAATTAATTAAATATTAGTCATAACATAAGTATTATTAATTAATAATAAATTTTTTATCATATCTAAGTATTATTAATTAATAATAAATTATTAATCATAAGTATTTAATTAAAATTATTAAACCATAAGTATTTAATAATTAAATTATAATTAAATAATAACTAAGTCTTATAATCAGTGTTGTAAATCTCCTTATTTCTCACCGAGATCTCTCTGAGATCTCATTTTTGGAAAGCCACCGAGACGAGATGTCCATCTCCCGAGATTTCGCGGTCAACGGGATCAAACTTGGTCAAACCCACGATTTCTCGAAATTTCTCGCTCATTTCTCGAATTTTCTCATAAAATCTCGTATTTTTCTGGATTTTTCGCTCATTTCGTGAATTTTCTTGTAAAATCTTATAAACTTGTATATAAATATACATATATTGATTTATCTGTATATATTTATATTATAATACTAAAAAGTCAACATAAGTTAACGTCCGAGATCTCCCTGAGATTTTTCCGAGATTCCGAGATCTCCCCAAAAATGTTCAAATGAGATCTCCCTGAGATCCGAGATCTCCAACCTTGCTTATAATAATTAAATAATTAATTAATCTTTATTATAAGTCTTATAATAATTATCTCATAACATAAGTTTAATATTTATCATAAGTATTTTTCATTAATAATAAAAGTATTATTAATCATAAGTTTATTTAAAAGTTTAATTAAACCATAAAGTAATTAATAAATGATATAATAAATATGTATATCATAAGTCTTAAACTAAATTAATTACTTTTATATCATAAGTAATTTAATAATAATGAAAATTATTATTTATATCATAAGTTAAATGTTATAATCATAAGTTTTAATTAAAACATTCGTCGGGTCATAACTTGAGCCTCGGGTGTCGGTTTTTGACGATTCTTATATATATCCTCGTCTAACCAAACCACCCGACACATTAGTGAACTCAAGAACACCCTAATAACAGCCCCCAAGTCGTGACCAACAATAATAATTCAACTTGAGACTTTAATCCGATCAAAAACAAATTTTAGTCATAACGGGTGATCCGTGGCTCGGATTTCGATGACCCGAACATGAAAGTTCATCCAATCATCAATCCTAACACACTAGTACACCCTAGAGACTCCAAAAGTGGTCACAAATTCGGACCAAACCTGAACACATTCGCTTTTACATTTTGATTTCATGAAAACACCATTTTAATCATAACTTGAGTTTCGGGAATCGAAATAACATGAATCCAGAGTCTAAAATCAATGTTTTGATGAGAGGAACACATATAGACACTTTATTTTAACAAAAAAATCAGTTAAGTTCACTGAAATGCTCGATTAGTCTTCTGTCCACAATCAATCAAACCGAAAACATACGATAACGAGTGATTCTATGCATACAATCAATAATCCAACACATACAAGCACTATACTATCATATTAAACATCAAAATCAGTAAAATAATGAAAAAATCAAAAATTTAGGGTTCGGATTTATACCCTAATCAATAATCAAGTGTTATGAACGCGTAGAGATTGATGTCTAGAATCCGATTATGTTGAAAGCTTCTTGAAATGATCAATAATTTTTGTGAGATGATGATGATGAAGGGTGATGGTGTCGACGACAAAGGTGAGAGGAGAGGGGAGAAAACTTATTAGGATTAAAATGAGATGTTGGTGAAAAATTGATCAAGTGACACTAGTAAACAAAAATCACAAAATGAACTCCTCCCTAAAGAGGGTTCGGCCGAATGGGGTGTATGGCCCAAAATTGATAAATGTGTAATTGCTTTTAGACTGAACGCCCGATTGAAGCCCGAAAAGCGAAACGCTACTACGCGATTGATTTTTTGGAGAGATAATAAATACGCGGCGAATAAAATATCTAAACACTATATATAATCATATGACATCAAAATATCATATTTAAAATAATTTGGATTTAAAAATCCCAAAAGCTTGACCGTGGGTTTGAAAACTGAAAAGATTCGCCGGATAGAAATCCACGACATGTAGAAACGTACAACTTTAAATATGAATACAAATATTCACATAACACATAATAATTAATATATTATTACAAAAATTAATTATATAGGCCATAGAAATGACGTGGCACGAGTAACAATTAATAGACGTTAAATAATAAACGGTAAAAGATAATGAAAAAAGTAGGGTCGTGATAGTACCTTCCCGTTACGGAAATTTTGTCCCGAAATTTAAGCAGGTGTAGGGGTTGACTCGTCATCTGGGAACAAATGCGGGTACTTCTGTCTCATCTAATCTTCATGTTCCCAAGTGAACTCGGGTCCGCGTCTGGCATTCCATCTCACTCGGACGATAGGAATACTACTTTGCTTAAGAGTCTTAACCTCCCGATCCATAATCTCGGCAGGTTCCTCAATAAAATGGAGTTTCTTATCAACATGAAGTTCGTCAAGAGGAATCGTCTCATCGGCCTCGGCCAAACACTTCTTCAAATTCGACACATGAAAAACATCATTAATGGCACTAAGTTCTTGTGGCAATTTCAAATGATAAGCCACGGGTCCAACTGTTTCTGTGATCTCAAATGGTCCAACAAATCGAGGATTCAACTTTCTTTTCTTACAAAATCGTACCATACCCTTCCACGGTGATACCTTCAACATAACACGGTCACCGACCTGAAATTTAATATCTTTCCTCCTTTTATCAGCATAGCTCTTTTGCTGAATTCGGGCGGTTCTCAATCTTTCTTTAATCTGTACGATCTTCTTAGTAGTCTCATGAATAATTTTTGGACCTGTGAGTTGAGCATCCCCAACCTCATTCCAACAGACAGGAGACCTACACTTTCTACCATACAGAGCTTCAAGCGATGATGCTTTAATACTTGCATGATAACTGTTATTATAAGAAAATTCAGCTAGTGGCAAATATCTTTCCCAACCATTACCAAAATCAGTTAGGCATGCCCTCAACATGTCTTCCAACGTTTGGATGGTCCTTTCACTCTGACCATCTGACTGTGGATGATAAGCAGTTCTCATATCCAACTTAGTTCCCAAAGCATCTTGTAAGGACTGCCAAAACCTCGATGTAAATCGACTGTCTCGGTCCGATATAATAGATACGGGAACACCATGTCTCGAAACAATCTCCTTCAAATACAAATGAGTGAGTTTCTCCATCGAATCTGTTTCTTTAATTGGCAAAAAGTGAGTTGACTTTGTGAGTCGATCTACAATCACCCAAATGGTATCATAACCACCCACAACTCTTGGTAACTTAGTAATAAAGTCCATCGTAATCCCTTCCCACTTCTACTCGAGAATCTCAGGTTGCACCAGAAGTTCGGACGGTTTCTAATGTTCAGCTTTAACCTTTACACAGGTCAAACACTTAGCCACATAAGTAGCCACATCAGTTTTCAAATTAGGCCACCAGTAAACCTCCTTAAGATCATGATACATCTTTCCTGAACCAGGATGAATAGAGTACCTAGACGTATGAGCTTCATCTAATATAAGTTGTCGTAAATCACCAAATTTCGGAACCCAAAGGCGTCCCGTAATATACCGTGTACCATCTGCTCGTACCTCAAATTTCTTAGCCATGCCTCTGACCTTCTCGTTCACAAAATTCTCCTCCTTCAAGGATTCTTGTTTAGCTGCAAGAATCTGCCTTGCGAGGTTTGTTCGAATGGTCATGTTCAAAGCTCTAAACCTGTGAGGTTCAACTCTCTCTTTACGACTTAACGCATCGGCCACCACATTGGCCTTTCCCGGATGATATAAAAGTTCACAATCATAATCATTCAACGTCTCAACCCATCTTCGCTGTCTTATGTTTATCTGTTTTTTATCAAGAATATGTTGAAGACTTTTGTGATCAGTGTACACTATTCTTTTGACCCCGTAGAGATAATGTCTCCAAATCTTAAGCGCAAACACAACAGCTCCCAACTCTAAATCATGGGTTGTATAATTCTGTTCATGGATCTTTAACTGACGTGACGCGTAGGTGATTACTTTCTTTCGTTGCATCAAAACGCAACTAAAGCCTTGAAACGATGCATTACAATAGACAACAAAATCGTCATTACCCTCAGGTAGAGATAGTATCAGAGCGGAAGTTAACTTCTTCTTCAAAGTTTGGAAAGCAGCATCTTGTTCATTCTTCCACTCATACTTTTTCCCTTTATGCGTTAAAGCAGTCAAAGGTTTAGCTATTCGAAAGAAATCTTGAATGAACCTTCAATAATAACCTGCTAATGCTAGAAACTGACGAATCTGAGTAGGAGTTTTCAGAATTTCCCATTTCTCAATCACCTCAATCTTAGCAGGATCAACTTGAATTCCTCTCTTACTTACAACATGTCCAAGGAATTTAACTTCCTTCAGCCAGAATGCACATTTTGAAAACTTAGCATAAAGCTCTTCTTTTCTTAACAAATCAAGCACTATCTTCAAATGTTCCTCGTGCTCTTGATCACTCTTGGAATAGATGAGAATATCATCGATGAAAACGATAAAAAATTTGTCCAGATAGGGTCTACACACACGGTTCATGAGGTCCATGAACACAGCAGGTGCGTTGGTTAATCCGAACGGCATAACAAGAAATTCATAATGACCATAACGAGTACGGAATGCGGTTTTCGGAACATCAGTTTCTTTAACCCGCATTTGATGATAATCGGAACGAAGATCGATCTTAGAATAAACGAACGAACCTTGAAGTTGATCGAACAGATCCTCAATTCTCGGAAGAGGGTAACGGTTTTTAACCGTAAGCTCGTTCAACTCATGATAATCAATACACAAACAGAAGGAACCATCTTTCTTCTTAACGAACAGAACAGGAGCTCCCCAAGGGGATGAGCTGGGACGAACGAAACCTTTGTCTAACAACTCATGGAGTTGACTCGACAATTCTTGAAGTTCAGAAGGAGCAAGTCGGTAAGGAGCACGCGCTACAGGAGCAGCACCGGGAACAAGATCGATTTGAAATTCTACCGCGCGTTGCGGCGGAAGGCCAGGTAAATCCTCGGGAAACACCGCAGGAAAATCTTTAACGATGGGAACATCATTAATACTCTTCCCTTCTTTATTAGAATCAACAACATGGGCTAGAATAGCATGACAGCCTTTGCGAATATATTTATGAACTTTCAAACAGCTAACAAGATTCAACTGTCTGCATTTCTTATCCCCAAAAACCATCAGCGGCTCTCCAACCACATTAGTAATACGAATAGCTTTCTCATAACACACAGTTTCAGCACGATTCGCAGACAACCAATCCATACCAATAACAACCTCAAATCTGCCTAGATCAATCGGTATTAAATCTACCTCAAAATCGCTACCAGCCAGATTAATGTTACACTTACGATACACATTCTTAGCAGTAAGCATTTTACCATTAGCTACCTCTACAACATAAGTTCTGTCTAAAGGTGTTAACGGAGTTTTGATTTTTGGACTAAATTTACTCGACACAAAACTTAAATAAACCCCTGAATCAAATAGTACATAAACCGATAAGTCATTGACTGAGAACGTACCGGTAACAAGTTTCGGATCTTCTTCAGCATCCCTAGCATTAATGTTGAACGCCCTTCCACGCGCGTTCTCATTGGTCTTCTTATTAGGGCAGGTATCACGGAAATGCCCCAGCTTACCACATTCATAACAAACTTTCTGATTACCACCACCATTCTTTGGCTTCCCATTACCATTACCACCATTGTTACCCCCATTATTCCCACCACTATTACCATCACTTGCAGCAGGAGGAGTAGAATCCGGCATGATCATCTTACAATCTTTAGCGATGTCTCCCTTCTTGGAATACCTTTTACAAGTAACCAAACAATAACCATCATGTGCCTTATAACATCTCAGACATACGCGCTGATTACGATTACCCGAACCCGAATTATTCCATTTCTTTTGCTGACTTTGGTCATGGTTGCGGGAATTATTCCACTTCCTTTTACCATCATCAGACATTTTAGCAACCTCATCATTAGCATCTGACGCAGCTTTCTTTCCTCTTCGCAGAATCTTATCATTAAGCTTGTGCGCCATAGAGATGGCAGCTTCAATAGTCTGGGGTTCACTAGACTCAACCCCGGTTTCGATCTGCTTAGATAACCCATCAATATAAGCTTCAATCTTACGGTCCTCATCAGCATAAGCATTAGGACACAACAATGTCAACTCAAAGAACCTTTGATCGTAGGCATCGATATCGGTGCCCTTAATCTTTAAGTTCTTAAGCTCAGTTTCTAACTTTTTAAGTTCACCCCGAGGACGATAACGGGTGATCATACTTTTTTTAAAGGTGTTCCAAGTCAAACCATACACCGCATCATTACCCAAACTATTCACCAAATTGTTCCACCAAGTTAATGGACTGTCTTTAAGAGTGCAGCTTGCGAAACTAACCTTAGCCTCCTCTCGGACTCGGCTAACCTGAAAAATAGATTCACTTTTCTCAAACCAGTGTGTTGGACCAATGGTTCCTTCGGTGCCACTGAACTCTTGTGGACGACTGGCCATAAAAGTCTTGTGGGAGCATCCCACCTGGTTGTTGGTGTTAACATTAGCATTAACATTGGCTGCCATAGCAGCTGTTATTCCCTCAGAAATAAGGCGTTGCATGCGAGCTTCGTTGGACTCATGGGGAGGCATGATCTGCAAAACAAAATAACACACCCGTTTATACTAAGAATAATACCAGTGTTATAAAGGAATAGATCGAACACGAAAAGATTAACCATTAAAATAATAGTCAATGAACAACATGAGTAATACCATGATAGTTATGATAGTTATAGAAATAGCTACCACGTGCATACATACTTATGATAGAAATCATACATCGTACATAGCATCTAACATACATGAGCTATATTACCACAATATAACATACCAAGAGTCACAACACCAGAATTAAAATATGATAATGATAACAGATGTCATAAAAGAAATAACCATCCATACATAAATGAAAAATATCCCATAACAAAATCCTTGGCAAAACGTCGTACATCACCCAAAAATGAATGTATAAAAGGATAAATAGTCTATGAAATAAAATGATCACTCATGATATCACATCACATCAGCTTGGAGCGGGTGTGATAAGCTGGGCCGGTATGAGGCTCGTCAGGAGTCTCATACTTCCTCAACTTACTCTTCACCTCCTCTAACTCTGTCTGAAGGCCACGAACCACGCTCTCAAGAGCCTCGAACTTAGCATCCACCTCTCGGTTATGCTTCTACGTCTTAAACTCGACCCCATGCTTGAAACTAACGAACATATCCATATCAGCTCTAATCTCATCCATCACCTCCGTATGTAGCAAGACACGCATACAGTCGCTAAGAGCATCGATGCTCGTCTCGTTCGTATACGCTCTAGTCATATGACTGATGGTAGCCATGTAGTAGTTAATAGGGTCCCTCGGGTGAGGTTGTTGTGCACGACGACGGGCGATGGACGGGGAAACGGGAGCAGGAACGGAATTGTTGCTCGAAGCCGACATCTGCAAACTGTAAAACCACAAACCAAATACAAATAGAGAAACAATATAAGTAATAACTTATAAACATTCTTCATATGAAATGAAATGCATAATAATGCTATACAAGAAAGGCCGGGCTGTAAACTAGACTCTAATGCACCCTAAAGAGCAAGGGTTGACCACATTATGACCGCCTAGTTCCCTACTACCAGAGCTTTCATACCACCTGTGATGGCCCGTCAAGTACTCTTAACGGCTCCGTCACTTGGTCCCACAGCTTGATCGAACTCTAAATAAATTTATTAAACAACATTGCATTCTTTAACCAAAAAGTTTCCCAAAAAGGAAATTTATCCAAAATAAGTAGTTTTAAACAACTTAACTTATTAAATATTCAAAGTTGACCAAAACACGTCAACAAAAACCCACAAGTTTAATTATCCAAAAAGAATGCAAAGTTTAAATGTTTATCAAAATTTGCCTAATGAATGCAGACCCTCTAACACAGCGGAAGCTCAACAAATCAAGTAAACGTGAAAACATGTGAGTAAACTGTCAACAAAAATGTTGAGTGAATTATAGGTTTAAATAAATGAATAAACTTTTAGACCACGAGATTTATAAATGTTAGAAAACATCAAACCATTATTCCATTTATCCATGAGTCACCTGGTAACCACTTAACCAATTCCACCCTTACCAAACACATTATACACTGAACAGGTGTATCTTCAAATAATTACGAAGTACTAATACATTCCGATTATAAAATGCTAGCGCGATTAGCTCAAAATGGGGTTGTCAAACCCGATAGATCTAACCATAGGATTCGCGTTCACCAGTAGAAACCAGTGATTACAGTTACCAGACTAGGGAATATTTTCGTTCAACTCATAATGAATAATTTAAATTTAATTGTCACATGTGTCTAAACGTAAATAAAATGCATGTAATCACATCTCAAAACAACTTTAAAATAGTATAAAAACGGGACTATAACTCACCTTAAAGTAAACGAAGTAGTAACACAGAAAACGTGAACTGCACGAAGTAAAGTGATAAAGAATGATCACAACACCGACCTAAAAATAAACCAGGTCGATATAAATAACTAACTTAGGTCAACTCTTAGTATGATAGCTATAGTACTTTTTGCAAGTAGGCATAGAACAACACTTAGTATGCTTCGGTTTGATCAGGATAGCGTAAAAACACGTACTTTCTATTTTTAGAAATTTTCTATTTTTCGCAGGTTTCCATTTCTATTTTTGGAAAGTTTCCATTTTAGAGAAGTTTCTATTTTAGGAAAGTTTCTATTTTAGGAAAGTCTTTAAGTTAGGAAAGTTTCCTTAATTAGAAAGTCAACAAAAGTCAACTGAAAGTCAAAGTCAACCGAAAGTCAACTCAAAAGTCAACCTTGGTCAAACATGGTCAACATTATTTTTAAAGTATAAGTTATAACAATAATATAAGTTATAATGTTATTTAAAGTCATATACGTATAATTATGTCATAACATAAGTTATTATTAAAGTTAACATAAGTTTAAATGATATAATTAATATAACATATGTATTTAATTAATTAATTAAATATTAGTCATAACATAAGTATAATTAATTAATAATAAATTTTTTATCATATCATAAGTATTATTAATTAATAACAAATTATTAATCATAAGTATTTAATTAAAATTATTAAACCATAAGTATTTAATAATTAAATTATAATTAAATAATAACTAAGTCTTATAATCAGTGTTGTAAATCTCCTTATTTCTCCACGAGATCTCTCCGAGATCTCGTTTTTGGAAAGCCACCGAGACGAGATGTCCATCTCCCGAGATTTATCGGTAAACGGGATCAAACTTAGTCAAACCCACGATTTCTCGAAATTTCTCGCTCATTTCTCGAATTTTCTCATAAAATCTCGTATTTTTCCGGATTTTTCGCTCATTTCGTGAATTTTCTTGTAAAATCTTATAAACTTGTATATAAATATACATATATTGATTTATTTGTATATATTTTTATTATAAAACTAAAAAGTTAACATAAGTTAACGTCCGAGATCTCCCCGAGATTTTTCCGAAATTCCGAGATCTCCCCAAAAATGTTCAAATGAGATCTCCCAGAGATCCGAGATCTCCAACCTTGCTTATAATAATTAAATAATTAATTAATCTTTATTATAAGTTTTATAATAATAATCTCATAACATAAGTTTAATATTTATCATAAGTATTTTTCATTAATAATAAAAGTATTATTAATCATAAGTTTATTTAAAAGTTTAAGTAAACCATAAAGTAATTAATAAATGATATAATAAATATGTATATCGTAAGTCTTAAACTAAATTAATTACTTTTATATCATAAGTAATTTAATAATAATGAAAATTATTATTTATATCATAAGTTAAATGTTATAATCATAAGTTTTAATTAAAACGTTCGCCGGGTCATAACTTGAGCCTCGGGTGTCGATTTTTGACGAGTCTTATATATATCCTCATCTAACCAAACCACCCAAAACATTAGTGAACTCAAGAACACCCTAAGAGCAGCCCCCAATTCATGACCAACAACAATAATTCAACTTGAGACTTTAATCCGATCAAAAACAAATTTTAGTCATAACGGGTGATCCGTGGCTCGGATTTCGATGACCTGAACATGAAAGTTCATCCAATCATCAATCCTAACACACTAGTACACCCTAGAGACTCCAAAAGTGGTCACAAAGTCGGACCAAACCTGAACACATTCGCTTTTACATTTTGATTTCATGAAAACACCATTTTAATCATAACTTGAGTTCCGAGAATCGAAATAACATGAATCCGGAGTCTAAAATCTATGTTTTGATGAGAGGAACACATATAGACACTTTATTTTAACAAAAAAATCAGTTAAGTTCACTGAAATGCTCGATTAGTCTGCTGTCCACAATCAATCAAACCGAAAACATACGATAACTAGTGATTCTATGCATACAATCAATAATCCAACACATACAAGCACTATACTATCATATTAACATCAAAATCAGTAAAATAATGAAAAGATCAAAAATTTAGGGTTAGGTTTATACCCTAATCAATAATCAAGTGTTATGAACGCGTAGAGATTGATGTGTAGAATCCGATTATGTTGAAAGCTTCTTGAAATGATCAATAATTTTTGTGAGATGATGATGATGAAGGGTGATGGTGGCGATGACAATGGTGAGAGGAGAGGAGAGAAAACTTATTAGGATTAAAATGAGATGTTAGATGTTGGTGAAAAATTGATCAAGTGACACTAGTAAACAAAAATCAGAAAATGAACCCCTCCCTAAAGAGGGTTCGGCCGAATGGGGTGTATGGCCCAAAATTGATAAATGTGTAATTGCTTTTAGCCCGAACGCCCGATCGAAGCCCGAAACGCAAAAACGCTACTACGCGATTGATTTTTCGGAGAGATAATAAATACGCGACGAATAAAATATATAAACACTATATATAATCATATGACATCAAAATATCATATTTAAAATAATTTGGATTTAAAAATCCCAAAAGCTTGACCGTGGGTTTGAAAACCGAAAAGATTCGCCGGATAGAAATCCACGACATGTAGAAACGTACAACTTTAAATATGAATACAAATATTCACATAACACATAATAATTAATATATTATTACAAAAATTAATTATATAGGTCATAGAAATGATGTGGCACGAGTAACAATTAACAGACATTAAATAATAAACGGTAAAAGATAATGGAAAAAGTAGGGTCGTGACAGTACCTTCCAGTTACGGAAATTTCGTTCCGAAATTTAAGCAGGTGCAGGGGTTGACTCCTCATCTGGGAACAAATGCGGGTACTTCTGTCTCATCTAATCTTCATGTTCCCAAGTGAACTCGGGTCCACGTCTGGCATTCCATCTCACTCGGATGAAAGGAATTCTACTTTGCTTAAGAGTCTTAACCTCCCGATCCATAATCTCGGTAGGTTCCTCAATAAAATGGAGTTTCTTATCAACATGAAGTTCGTCAAGAGGAATCGTCTCATCGGCCTCGCCCAAACACTTCTTCAAATTCGACACATGAAAAACGTCATGAATGGCCCTAAGTTCTTGTGGCAATTTCAAACGATAAGCCACGGGTCCAACTCTTTCTGTAATTTCAAATGGTCCAACAAATCAAGGATTCAACTTTCTTTTCTTACGAAATCATACCACACCCTTCCACGGTGATACCTTCAACATAACACGGTTACCGACCTGAAATTTAATATCTTTCCTCCTCTTATCGGCATAGCTCTTTTGCCGACTTCTGGCGGTTCTCAATCTTTCTTTAATCTGTACGATCTTCTCGGTAGTCTCATGAATAATTTCTGGACCTGTGAGTTGAGCATCCCCAACCTCATTCTAACAGACAGGAGACCTACACTTTCTACCATACAGAGCTTCAAACGGTGCGGCTTTAATACTTGCATGATAACTGTTATTATAAGAAAATTCAGCTATTGGCAAATATCTATCCCAACCATTACCAAAATCAGTTACGCATGCCCTCAACATGTCTTCCAACGTTTGGATTGTCCTTTCACTCTGACCATCTGACTGTGGATGATAAGCAGTGCTCATATCCAACTTAGTTCCCAAAGCATCTTGTAAGGACTGCCAAAACCTCGATGTAAATCGACTGTCTCGGTCCGATATAATAGATACGGGAACACCATGTCTCGAAACAATCTCCTTCAAATACAAACGAGTGAGTTTCTCCATTGAATCCATTTCTTTAATTGGCAAAAAGTGAGCTGACTTTGTGAGTCGATCTACAATCACCCAAATGGTATCATACCCACCCACAACTCTCGGTAACTTAGTAATAAAGTCCATCGTAATCTTTTCCCACTTCCACTCGGGAATCTCAGGTTGCACCAGAAGTCCGAACGGTTTCTAATGTTCAGCTTTAACCTTTGCACAAGTCAAACACTTAGCCAAATAAGTAGCCACATCAGTTTTCAAATTAGGCCACCAGTAAAGCTCCTTAAGATCATGATACATCTTTCCTGAACCAGGATGAATAGAGTACCTAGACTTATGAGCTTCATCTAACACAAGTTGTTGTAAATCACCAAATTTCGGAACCCAAAGGCGTCCCGCAAAATACCGAGTACCATCTGCTCGTACCTCAAATTTCTTAGCCATGCCTCTGACCTTCTAGTTCACAAAATTCTCCTCCTTCAAGGCTTCTTGTTTAGCTGCAAGAATCTGCCTTGCGAGGTTTGTTCGAATTGTCATGTTCAAAGCTCTAAACCTGCGAGGTTCAACTCTCTCTTTACGACTTAATGCATCGGCCACCACATTGGCCTTTCCCGGATGATATAAAAGTTCACAATCATAATCATTCAACGTCTCAACCCATCTTCGATGTCTCATGTTTAGCTGTTTTTTATCAAGAATATGTTGAAGACTTTTGTGATCATTGTACACTATACTTTTGACCCCGTAGAGATAATGTCTCCAAATCTTAAGCGCAAACACAACAGCTCCCAACTCTAAATCATGGGTTGTATAGTTCTGTTCATGGATCTTTAACTGACGTGACGCGTAGGTGATTACTTTCTTTCGTTGCATCAAAACGCAACCAAAGCCTTGAAACGATGCATTACAATAGACAACAAAATCGTCATTACCCTCAGGTAGAGACAATATTGGAGCGGAAGTTAACTTCTTCTTCAAAGTTTGGAAAGCAGCATCTTGTTCATTCTTCCACTCATACTTTTTCCCTTTATGCGTTAAAGCAGTCAAAGGTTTAGTTATTCGAGAGAAATCTTGAATGAACCTTCTATAATAACCTGCTAATGCTAGAAACTGACGAATCTGAGTAGGAGTTTTCAGAATTTCCCATTTCTCAATCGCCTCAATCTTAGCAGGATCAACTTGAATTCCTTTCTTACTTACAACATGTCCAAGGAATTTAACTTCCTTCAGCCAGAATGCACATTTCGAAAACTTAGCATAAAACTCTTCTTTTCTTAACAAATCGAGCACTATCTACAAATGTTCCTCGTGCTCTTGATCACTCTTGGAATAGATGAAAATATCATCGATGAAAACGATAAAAAAATTTGTCCAGATAGGGTCTACACATACTGTTCATGAGGTCCATGAACACAGCAGGTGTGTTGGTTAATCCGAACGGCATAACAAGAAATTCATAATGACCATAACGAGTACGGAATGCGGTTGTCGGAACATCAGTTTCTTTAACCCGCATTTGATAACCGGAACGAAGATCGATCTTAGAATAAACGGACGAACCTTGAAGTTGATCGAACAGATCATCAATTCTCGGAAGAGGGTAACGGTTTTTAACCGTAAGCTCGTTCAACTCACGATAATCAATACACAAACGGAAGGAACCATCTTTCTTCTTAACAAACAGAACAGGAGCTCCCCAAGGGGATGAGCTGGGATGAACGAAACCTTTGTCTAACAACTCACGGAGTTGACTCGACTATTCTTGAAGTTAGGAAGGAGCAAGTCGGTAAGGAGCACGCGCTACAGGAGCAGTACCGGGAACAAGATCGATTTGAAATTTTACCGCGCGTTGCGGCGGAAGGCCAGGTAAATCCTCGGGAAACACAGCAGGAAAATCTTTAACGATGGGAACATCATTAATACTCTTCCATTCTTTATTAGAATCAACAACATGGGTTAGAATAGCATGACAGCCTTTGCGAAGTTATTTATGAACTTTCAAGCAGCTAACAAGATTCAACTGCATTTCTTATCCCCAAAAACCATTAGCAGCTCTCCAACCACATTAGTAATACGAATAGCTTTCTCATAACACACAGTTTCAGCACGATTCGCAGACAACCAATCCATACCAATAACAACGTCAAATTTTCCTACCTCAATCGGTATTAAATCTACCTCAAAATCTCTACCAGCCAGATTAATGTTACACTTACGATACACATTCTTAGTAGTAAGCACTTTACCATTAGCTACCTCTACAACATAAGTTCTGTCTAAAGGTGTTAACGGAGTTTTGATTTATGGACTAAATTTACTCGACACAAAACTTAAATAAGCCCCTAAATCAAATAGTACATAAACCGATAAGTCATTGACTGAGAACGTACCGGTAACAAGTTTCGGATCTTCTTCAGCATCCCTGGCATTAATGTTGAACGCCCTTCCACGCGCATTCTCATTGGTCTTCTTATTAGGGCAAGTATCACTGAAATGCCCCGGCTTACCACATTCATAACAAACTTTCTGATTACCACCACCATTCTTTGGCTTCCCATTACCATTACCACCATTGTTACCCCCATTAATCCCACCACTATTAAAACCACTTGCAGCAGGAGGAGCAGAATCCGGTATGATCATCTTACAATCTTTTGCGATGTGTCCCTGCTTGGAACACCTTTTACAAGTAACCAAACAATAACCATCATGTGCCTTATAACATCTCAGACACACGCGCTGATTATGATTACCCGAACCCAAAGTATTCTGTTTCTTTTGCTGACTTTGGTTCTGGTTGCGGGAATTATTCCACTTCCTTTTACCATCATCAGACTTTTTAGCAACCTCATCATTAGCATCTGACGCAGCTTTCTTTCCTCTTCACAGAATCTTATCATTAAGCTTGTGCACCATAGAGATGGCAGCTTCAATAGTCTAGGGTTCACTAGACTCAACCTCAGTTTTGATCTGCTCAAATAACCCATCAATATAAGCTTCAATCTTACGGTCCTCATCAGCTTAAGCATTAGGACACAACAATGTCAACTCAAAGAACCTTTGATCGTAGGCATCGATATCGGTGCCCTTCATCTTTAAGTTCTTAAGCTCGGTTTCTAACTTTTTAAGTTCACCCCGAGGAAGATAACGGGTGATCATCCTTTCTTTAAAGGTGTTCCAAGTCAAACCAAACTATTCACCAAATTGTTCCACCAAGTTAATGCACTGTCTTTAAGAGTGCAACTTGCTAAACTAACCTTATCCTCCTCTCGGACTCGGCTAACCCGAAAAATAGATTCAATTTTCTCAGACCAGCGTGTTGGTCGAATGGGTCCTTCGGTGCCACTGAACTCTTGTGGACGACTGGCCATAAAAGTCTTGTGGGAGCATCCCACCTGGTTGTTGGCGTTAACATTAGCATTAACATTGGCTGCCATAGCAGCTGCTATTCCCTCAGAAATAAGGCGTTGCATGCGAGCTTCGTTGGACTCACGGGGAGGCATGATCTTCAAAACAAAATAACACAACCGTTTGTACTAAGATTAATACCAGTGTTATAAAGGAATAGATCGAACACGAAAATATTAACCATTAAAATAATAGTCAATGAACACTATGAGTAATACCATGATAGTTATGATAGTTATAGAAATAGCTACCACATGCATACATACTTATGATAGAAATCATACATCGTACATAGCATCTAGCATACATGAGCTATATTACCACAATATAACATGCCAAGAGTCACAACACCAGAATTAAAATATGATAATGATAACAGATGTCATAAAAGAAATAACCATCCATACATAAATGAAAAATATCCCATAACAAAATCCTTGGCAAAAATGAATGTATAAAAGGATAAACAGTCTATGAAATAAAATGATCACTCATGATATCACATCACATCAGCTTGGAGCGGGTGTGATAAGTTAGGCCGGTATGAGGCTCATCAGGAGTCTCATACTTCCTCAACTTACTCTTCACCTCCTCCAACTCCGTCTGAAGGCCACGAACCACGCTCTCAAGAGCCTCGAACTTAGCGTCCACCTCTCAGCTACGCTTCTGCATCTTAAACTCGACCCCATGCTTGAAACTAACGAACATATCCATATCAGCTCTAATCTCATCCATCACCTCCGTATGCGGCAAGACACGTATACAGTCGCTAAGAGCATCGATGCGCGTCTCGTTCGTATACGCTCTAGTCATATGACTGATGGTAGCCATGTAGTAGTTAACAGGGTCCCTCAGGCGAGGCTATCGTGCACGACGATGGGCGGTAGACGGGGAAACGGGAGCAGGAACGGAATTGTTTCTCGAAGCCGACATCTACAAACTGTAAAACCACAAACCACATACAAATAGAGAAACAATATAAGCAATAACTTATAAACATTCCACATATGAAATGAATGCATAATAATGCTATACAAGAAAGGTCGGGCTGTAAACTAGACTCTAATGCACCCTAAAGAGCAGGGGTTGACCACATTATGACCGCCTAGTTCCCTACAACCAGAGCTCTGATACCACCTGTGATGGCCCGTCAAGTACTCTTAACGCCTTCGTCACTTGGTACCACAGCTTGATCGAACTCTAAATAAAAACCCACAATAAGTACTCTTAACCAAAAAGTTTCCCAAAAAGGAAATTTATCCAAAATAAGTAGTTTTAAACAACTTAACTTATTAAATATTCAAAGTTGACCAAAACACGTCAACAAAAACCCACAAGTTTAATTATCCAAAAAGAATGCAAAGTTTAAATGTTTATGAAAATCTGCCAAATGAATGCAGACCCTCTAACACAGCGGAAGCTCAACAAATTAAGTACCTGTGAAAACATGCGATTAAACTATTAACAAAAATGTTGAGTGAATTATAGGTTTAAATAAACAAATAAACTTTTAGACCACAAGATTTATAAATGTTAGAAAACATTAAACCATTATTCCATTTATCCATGAGTCACCTGGTAACCACTTAACCAATTCCACCCTTACCAAACACATTATACACTGAACAGGTGTATCTTCAAATAATTATGAAGAACTAATACATTCCGGTTATAAAATGCTAGCGCGACTAGCTCGAAATGGGGTTGTCAAACCCGGTAGATCTATCCATAGGATTCGCGTTCACCAGTAGAAACCAGTGATTACAGATACCAGACTAGGGAATATTTTCGTTCAACTCATAATGAATAATTTAAATTTAATTGTCACATGTGTCTAAACGTAAATAAAATGCATGTAATCACATCCCAAAAATACTTTAAAATAGTATAAAAATGGGACTATAACTCACCTTAACATAAACGAAGTAGTAAAACAGAAAACGTGAACTGCACGAAGTAGAGTGATCAAGAATGATCACAATGCCGACCTATAAATAAAGCAGGTCGATATAAATAACTAACTTAGGTCAAGTCTTAGTATGATAGCTACAGTACTTGTTGCAAATAGGCATAGAACAACACTCAGTATGCTTCGGTTTGATCAGGACAGCGTAAAAACACATACTTTCTATTTTTAGAAAGTTTCTATTTTTGGCAGGTTTCCATTTCTGAAAAATTTCTATTTTTGGAAAGTTTCCATTTTTGGAAAGTTTCTATTTTAGGAAAGCTTCTGTTTTAGGAAAGTTTCTATTTTAGGAACGTTTTTAAGTTAGGAATGTTTCTGATATCGGCTAAAAAGTCATGTTTTCACCCCGGTATTAAGGCCTAAAAACAAGAAACATTCGAACTTTGTTGGAAAAATACCCACTTCGTCGGTTAGAATTCAAGAACAAGTAATTACGAAGACGGTGGAAAAAGAATCAAGAGAATCGGAGCTAAAACGAAGATTCTAGAGCAAAAATGTTGAAAGACAAGAAATCAAGTTACGATCCAGAGAAATCATGCTGACCAGGCCAGCAAACGGCCTGCCATACGGGCTGCCAAACGGCCTGACAGTATGGCAAATGGTGTGCCAAACGCCCAGATCAAATGGCCTCATTAAATGGCTTGCCTGATCAAACAGCCTCTAAAAACGGCCTGCTAGCCGTTTGCAGGCAAAAATCTTGTTTATTTAAAGAGTCTTTGTCATTCATTCCAACACACACTTCAATTCACTTCTTTCTCTCTCTTGTACAATATTAGGCATACTCTCAAGGCCTTCGACTCCGTGCAGGAAACCTAGTACCCGGAGAAGAATGCCGAAGATTGTATTAGGAGCGGTCTGGAGTCTTGAAGTTGTCACTTTTGTATTCGGAACTCGTTTAATCTACTGGTACTTCTATCCCTTATCTTTCTATAATGTCTTCTATCATTATGTTATGTGATATTATTGCCATGATTAGCGAGTAGTTATCTTTAGTGTATGCTATGATGTAAGCAGTTATAATGCCGAAATAATATTATGGTTTGTGTATGCTGTTGAAATGCTTTCCGATTATGCTTTAAACTCAATCGCTTTTCCAACTAATAGAACGTAGTTATAGGCTGTGTTATTGGGAAGTCACGTACCCCAATTCAGAGTACACTATCTATGTTACCCCTTGGTAAGAGAAGTCTATTGGATACAACGTAAGATCGAATGAGGCCCAACGGTTGTAGTAAGTCTATCAAGCTTTGGATTCTGACTGAGGACTCTTTCGTAGTGAAACATCTAACTAGACCCTTAGTACATTGTTGGTCCCATACCATGCTAGTGTAGTCACCAAGCATATAAACTTCGTACGTGCATGCTGAAGCACAGCGGTTGCTGTAAGTTGTGCCTCTGCTAAGTAAGGCCATGGATGAAATGTCCCGTTCTTATTGATTAAAAATGTTCCATATTAATTGATTTCGTTGCGAGGTTTTGACCTCTATATGAGACGTTTTTCAAAGACTGCATTCATTTTAAAACAAACCATAACCTTTATTTCATCAATAAAGGTTTAAAAAGCTTTACGTAGATTATCAAATAATGATAATCTAAAATATCCTGTTTACACACGACCATTACATAATGGTTTACAATACAAATATGTTACAACAAAATAAGTTTCTTAAATGCAGTTTTTACACAATATCATACAAGCATGGACTCCAAATCTCGTCCTTATTTAAGTATGCGACAGCGGAAGCTCTTAATAATCACCTGAGAATAAACATGCTTAAAACATCAACAAAAATTTTGGTGAGTTATAGGTTTAACCTATATATATCAAATCATAATAATAGACCACAAGATTTCATATTTCAATACACATCCCATACATAGAGATAAAAATCATTCATATGGTGAACACCTGGTAACCGACATTAACAAGATGCATATATAAGAATATCCCCATCATTCCGGGACACCCTTCGGATATGATATAAATTTCGAAGTACTAAAGCATCCGGTACTTTGGATGGGGTTTGTTAGGCCCAATAGATCTATCTTTAGGATTCGCGTTAATTAGGGTGTCTGTTCCCTAATTCTTAGATTACTAGACTTAATAAAAAGGGGCATATTTGATTTCGATAATTCAACCATAGAATGTAGTTTCAAGTACTTGTGTCTATTTTGTAAATCATTTATAAAACCTGCATGTATTCTCATCCCAAAAATATTAGATTTTAAAAGTGGGACTATAACTCACTTTCACAGATTTTTACTTCGTCGGGAAGTAATACTTGGCCACTGGTTGATTCACGAACCTATAACAATATATACATATATATCAAAGTATGTTCAAAATATATTTACAACACTTTTAATATATTTTTATGTTTTAAGTTTATTAAGTCAGCTGTCCTCGTTAGTAACCTACAACTAGTTGTCCACAGTTAGATGTACAGAAATAAATCGAGAAATATTATCTTGAATCAATCCACGACCCAGTGTATACGTATCTCAGTATTGATCACAACTCAAACTATATATATTTTGGAATCAACCTCAACCCTGTATAGCTAACTCCAACATTCACATATAGAGTGTCTATGGTTGTTCCGAAATATATATAGATGTGTCGACATGATAGGTCGAAACATTGTATACGTGTCTATGGTATCTCAAGATTACATAATATACAATACAAGTTGATTAAGTTATGGTTGGAATAGATTTGTTACCAATTTTCACGTAGCTAAAATGAGAAAAATTATCCAATCTTGTTTTACCCATAACTTCTTCATTTTAAATCCGTTTTGAGTGAATCAAATTGCTATGGTTTCATATTGAACTCTATTTTATGAATCTATATAGAAAAAGTATAGGTTTATAGTCGGAAAAATAAGTTACAAGTCATTTTTGTAAAGGTAGTCATTTCAGTCGAAAGAACGACGTCTAGATGACCATTTTAGAAAACATACTTCCACTTTGGGTTTAACCATAATTTTTGGATATAGTTTCATGTTCATAATAAAAATCATTTTCTCAGAATAACAACTTTTAAATCAATGTTTATCATAGTTTTTAATTAACTAACCCAAAACAGCCTGCGGTGTTACTACGACGGCGTAAATCCGGTTTTACGGTGTTTTTCGTGTTTCCAGGTTTTAAATCATTAAGTTAGCATATCATATAGATATAGAACATGTGTTTAGTTGATTTTAAAAGTCAAGTTAGAAGGATTAACTTTTGTTTGCGAACAAGTTTAGAATTAACTAAACTATGTTCTAGTGATTACAAGTTTAAACCTTCGAATAAGATAGCTTTATATGTATGAATCGAATGATGTTATGAACATCATTACTACCTTAAGTTCCTTGGATAAACCTACTGGAAAAGGGAAAAATGGATCTAGCTTCAACGGATCCTTGGATGGCTCGAAGTTCTTGAAGCAGAATCATGACACGAAAACAAGTTCAAGTATGATCATCACTTGAAATAAGATTGTTATAGTTATAGAAATTGAACCAAAGTTTAAATATGATTATTACCTTGTATTAGAATGATAACCTACTGTAAGAAAAAAAGATTTCTTGAGGTTGGATGATTACCTTACAAGATTGGAAGTGAGCTAGCAAACTTGAAAGTATTCTTGATTTTATGTAACTAGAACTTGTAGAATATATGAAGAACACTTAGAACTTGAAGATAGAACTTGAGAGAGATCAATTAGATGAAGAAACTTGAAGAATGAAAGTGTTTGTAGGTGTTTTTGGTCATTGGTGTATGGATTAGATATAAAGGATATGTAATTTTGTTTTCATGTAAATAAGTCATGAATGATTACTCATATTTTTGTAATTTTATGAGATATTTCATGCTAGTTGCCAAATGATGGTTCCCACATGTGTTAGGTGACTCACATGGGCTGCTAAGAGCTGATCATTGGAGTGTATATACCAATAGTACATACATCTAAAAGCTGTGTATTGTACGAGTACGAATACGGGTGCATACGAGTAGAATTGTTGATGAAACTGAACGAGGATGTAATTGTAAGCATTTGTGTTAAGTAGAAGTATTTTGATAAGTGTATTGAAGTCTTTCAAAAGTGTATAAATACATATTAAAACACTACATGTATATACATTTTAACTGAGTCATTAAGTCATCGTTAGTCGTTACAAGTAAGTGTTGTTTTGAAACCTTTAGGTTAACGATCTTGTTAAATGTTGTTAACCCAATGTTTATAATATCAAATGAGATTTTAAATTATTATATTATCATGATATTATCATGTATGAATATCTCTTAATATGATATATATATATACATTAAATGTCTTTACAACGATAATCGTTACATATATGTCTCGTTTAAAAATCATTAAGTTAGTAGTCTAGTTTTTACATATGTAGTTCATTGTTAATATACTTAATGATATGTTTACTTATCATAGTATCATGTTAACTATATATATATCCATATATATGTCATCATATAGTCTTTACAAGTTTTAACGTTCGTGAATCACCGGTCAACTTGGGTGGTCAATTGTCTATATGAAATATATTTCAATTAATCAAGTCTTAACAAGTTTGATTGCTTAACATGTTGGAAACATTTAATCATGTAAATATCAATCTCAATTAATATATATAAACATGGAAAAGTTCGGGTCACTACAATGGAACCCGGTTAGTGTGGACTAGTACACTGCACCATAACGCGATCTCAAGCATTGCACCCCGCTTGAGGGATTCTTAGTTAATTAAGGAACTGTTTGTTTAGACACATAAAGGATTGGACCATTAGGATAACCGAACATGTTCATGAAAGTCAGCTTGACTTGGCCATGGTGTTCTTTATGGTTGAACTCTTTTTAAGGGCCTAACTATCTTTTAAAACCAATTATTAACGAAAGCATTGAAACACATCACGTCTCTCGGATATGGTAAACCATGTATTCTATTATACTTAAGAAAGTTTAGACCATTGTGGAATGTTAATACGTCACCAAACCGAGTCGCTCAATTGGATGAGCCGTCTGAACGTGTATGCCTGTAGTCAGACTGCACGGGCATCGGGGGCAAGGGACGTTGCTGTCTATTCAGAATCTTCAAGCCTAACGCAGTACCCTGTGACATGTCTTATGACAGGGGCGTTTAGGACCAGTGTAATGTATACAAGGCCTCTGCCTATTCATGAGCCAGTATTCCATAATATCGGCAGAATAACTGATGAAATCATAGTATGCACTCACTTTAACCTTATCTGAATTATGAATTTTATCGCATTTACTTTACCTGTCTTATAAATTATAAAATCCCAAAAATAGGTAACCACTACTCCTTCCTAACTATCTTAGGCTTAAATATAGGTTCGATTCTACTGATATCTCAAAAATTCGACTCTAGGTCATACTTCCCTTACTCATACTAAGGAGTAGTACGATTTAAGCCCCGCTAAATATAAATTTAAAATAGTACCTTCCCCTTGGTTGGATGATCCTAGCGCGCCACGGCCCGACGACACCGCGCGAATAAAACCATCTGTTTCAGCCGTATCACGGGGGAGTGTAAGTTTTTAGCGCCGCTGCTGGGGAATTGGTATCAGGCAATACTGCTCTCTATCAAACTTATTCACAAGCATTTAGTCGTGTCTGAGAAAGACAATTATACACGGACTTGGTTGTTGGATTTTCCGAACAGTCTCCAATTATATTGGGACCAAAAGGATCCTGCCTCTCCGTTGTCAGCCTGGCCACTTGATTTATTGAATAGTTCGTGCGGAGCTCTGTTACCGAAATACCAGGGAATCAGTAGCCAGAACTAAAAACATATCCAATCGTAGGATAGTTAGTTAATTAAATTATATTACCTTAAAATTAGATTACCTTAAATTAGATTAGATTAGACTACCTTAGATTAAATTAGATTACCTTAGACTACCTTAGACTAGTTTAGCTTACTTTTGATTACTTTAGAAATTGAGTTTATTTGCTAAAAATTAAAAACAAAAAGACATACCCAGTGTATGACCCAAACTCGATCTAGACCAGGGCCGTTGTTATTCGTACCTGATCCAGACTCAATAATCTCTAAAGCATGCAAGGAAGTATGAATCAGAAATCGAATGGCGTTACACGTTACTTTAGCAGAAAATACCAAACCCTCGATTGAAGGTCGAGGAGGACCGATCAGATTTACAGAGATTTAAGGACACTCGTTCGAGTTAAAATATCACATCATCCAGCTCATCCAGAATAGCTGTCAATTTCATGGATTACCGAATGACGATCCTAATTATCATCTTGATATATTCATATCTCTTTCGAACTCCTACAAACAGCCAGGGATAGGACAAGATATAGTCCGGTTATACTTGTTCCTCTATTCTTTCACTCATCATGCTCAAACTTGGTTCGAAGGACTGGAAAAAGATTCCATCACTGAAAGGACCCGTTCATATACATTATAAACGATTCACAATAGTTGATTACATCGCGAGGTATTTGACCTCTATATGATACATTTTACAAACATTGCATTCGTTTTTAAAAGACAAACTTCCTTTACAACTAAAGTTAACGGCAAGCATACCATTTCATAATATATCCAACTATAATTGACTTAATAATAATCATGATGAATTCAACGACTTGAATGCAACGTCTTTCGAAATATGCCATGAATGACTCCAAGTAATATTCTTAAAATGAGCTAATGCACAGCGGAAGATTTCTTTCAAACCTGAGAATAAACATGCTTTAAAGTGTCAACCAAAAGGTTGGTGAGTTCATTAGTTTATCATAATCAATCATTTCGGTAATAGTAATAGACCACAAGATTTCAGTTTCCATAAATATCCGTACACTCGCAAGTGTATAAAAGTATTCTATAAGTTGTTGAGCGCTTCGGTAACCATACTTAACAATTAATGTGGCATATTCCCTTTATTATGAAATCTCCCTACATTGTACCAAGTGTAGTAAAAACGAAGTACTATGCAACCGTTTACGATACTAGAGTGACTAGCCCGGTTGGGGTTGTCAAACCCGATAGATCTATCAATAGGATTCGCGCTTACATGCTCTTACAACATGTAAATATTAGTTACCAAGCTATTAGGGAAAAATATGCAAAGTGGTACAACTCAACGTAGAATATGTTTTTAGTACTTGTGTCCATTTCGTAAAACAGTTATAAAAATAACACATGTATTGTAGTGACCCAAACTTTTCCATGTTTATATATATATTAAATGAAATTGATATTTATATGATTAAGTATTTCCAACATGTTAAGCAATCAAACTTGTTAAGACTTGATTAATTAAAATAGGTTTCATATACACAATTGACCACCCAAGTTGACCAGTGATTCACGAACGTTAAAACTTGTAAAAACTATATGATGACATATATATGGATATATATATATATATATATATATATATATATATATATATATATATATATATATATATATATATATATATATATATATATATATATATATATATAGTTAACATGATATTATGTTAAGTAAACATATCATTAAGTATATTAACAATGAACTACATATGTAAAAACAAGACTACTAACTTAATGATTTTGAAACGAGACATATATGTAACGATTATGGTTGTGACGACATTTAATGTATATATATCATATTAAGATATATTAATACATCATGATATCATGATAATTTAATAATTTAACATCTCATTTGATTTAATAAACAATGGGTTAACAACATTTAACAAGATCGTTAACCTAAAGGTTTCAAAACAACACTTACATGTAACGACTAACGATGACTTAACGACTCAGTTAAAATGTATATACATGTAGTGTTTTAATATGTATTCATACACTTTTGAAAGACTTCAAGACACTTATCAAAATACTTCTACTTATCAAAAATGCTTACAGTTACATCCTCGTTCAGTTTCATCAACAATTCTACTCGTATGCACCCGTATTCGTACTCGTACAATACACAGCTTTTAGATGTATGTACTATTGGTATATACACTCCAATGATCAGCTCTTAGCAGCCCATGTGAGTCACCTAACATATGTAGGAACCATCAATTTTCAACTAGCATGAAATATCTCATAAAATTACAAAAATATGAGTAATCATTCATGACTTATTTACATGAAAACAAAATTACATATCCTTTATATCTAATCCATACACCAACGACTAAAAACACCTAAAAACACTTTCATTCTTCAATTTTCTTCATCTAATTGATCTCTCTCAAGTTCTATCTTCAAGTTCTAAGTGTTCTTCATAAATTCTACAAGTTCTAGTTACATAAAATCAAGAATACTTCTAAGTTTGCTAGCTTTCTTCCAATCTTGTAAAGTGATCATCCAACCTCAAGAAATATTTCTTATTTACAGTAAGATATCTTTCTAGTACAAGGTAATACTCATATTCAAACTTTGATTCAATTTCTATAACTATAACAATCTTATTTCGAGTGGAAATCTTACTTGAACTTGTTTTCGTGTCATGATTCTGCGTCAAAAACTTTCAAGCCATCCAAGGATCCTTTGGAGCTAGATCCATTTTTCTCATTTCCAGTAGCTTTATACAGAAAACTTGAGGTAGTAATGATGTCCATAACATCATTCGATTCCTACATATAAAGCTATCTTATTCGAAGGTTTAAACTTGTAATCACTAGAACATAGTTTAGTTAATTCTAAACTTGTTCGCAAACAAAGGTTAATCCTTATAACTTGACTTTTAAAATCAACTAAACACATGTTCTATATCTATATAATATGCTAACTTAATGATTTAAAACCTAAAAACACGAAGAACACCGTAAAACCGGACATACGCCGTCGTAGTAACACCGCTGGCGGTTTTGGGTTAGTTAATTAAAAACTATGATAAACTTTGATTTAAAAGTTGTTCTTTTAGAAAAATTATTTTTCTTATGAACATGAAACTATATCCTAAAATCATGGTTAAACTCATAGTGAAAGTATGTTTTCCAAAATGGTCATCAAGATGTCGTTTTTTTGACGGAAATGACTACCTCTTTAGTAATTGACATGTAACTTAAATTTCCAATTATAAACCTATACCTTTTCTGTTTAGATTCATAAAATAGAGTTCAATATGAAACCATAGTAATTTGATTCACTCAAAACGGATTTAAAACGAAGAAGTTATGGGTAAAACAAGATTGGATAATTTTTCTTATTGTAGCAACGTGAAAATTGGTAACAAATCTATATTAATCATATCCTAGCTAAGTTATATTGTATTATACATGTATTCTAATATATTATGTAATCTTGGAATATCATAGACACGTATGCAAATGTTTTGATATATCATATCGACCCATGTGTATATATTATTTGAAACAACCATAGACACTCTATATGCAGTAATGTGGGAGTTAGCTATACAGGGTTGAGGTTGATTCCAAAAATATATATACTTTGAGTTGTGATCTAGCCTAAGACATGTATACACTGGGTCGTGGATTGATTCAAGATAATATATATCAATTTTTTTCTGTACATCTAACGTTGGACAACTAGTTGTAGGTTACTAACGTATACAGCTGACTTAATAAACTTAAAACAACAAAATGTATTAAAAGTGTTGTAAATATATTTTGAATATATTTTGATATATATGTACATATTTGTTATAGGTTCGTGAATCGACCAGTGGCCAAGTCTTACTTCCCGACGAAGTAAAAATCTGTGAAAGTGAGTTATAGTCCCACTTTTAAAATCTAATATTTTTGGGATGAGAATACATGCAGGTTTTATAAATGATTTACAAAATAGACACAAGTACGTGAAACTACATTCTATGGTTGAATTATCGAAATCGAATATGCCCCTTTTTATTAAGTCTGGTAATCTAAGAATTAGGGAACAGACACCCTAATTGATGCGAATCCTAAAGATAGATCTATTGGGCCTAACAAACCCCATCCAAAGTACCAGATGCTTTAGTACTTTGAAATTTATATCATATCCAAAGGATGTCCCAGAATGATGGGGATATTCTTATATATGCATCTTGTTAATGTCGGTTACCAGGTGTTCACCATATGAATGATTTTTATCTCTATGTATGGGATATGTATTGAAATATGAAATCTTGTGGTCTATTGTTACGATTTGATATATATATATATATATATATATATATATATATACATATATATATATATATATATATATATATATATATATATATATATATATATATATATATATATAGGTTAAACCTATAACTCACCAACATTTTTGTTGACGTTTAAAGCATGTTTATTCTCAGGTGAATACTAAGAGCTTCCGCTGTTGCATACTAATATAAGGACAAGATTTGGAGTCCATGCTTGTATGATATTGTATAAAAACTGCATTCAAGAAACGTATTTCGATGTAACATATTTGTATTGTAAACCATTATGTAATGGTCGTGTGTAAACAGGATATTTTGGATTATCATTATTTGATAATCTACGTAAAGCTTTTTAAACCTTTATTGACGAAATAAAGGTTATGGTTTGTTTTAAAAATGAATGCAGTCTTTGGAAAAACGTCTCATATAGAGGTCAAAACCTTGCAACGAAATCAATTAATATGGAACATTTTTAATCAATAAGAACGGGACATTTCATGTATTCTCAGCCAAAAAATATATATTGCAAAAGCAATTAAAAAGGGAGCAATTGAAACTCACCTGTAAGTCGTTGATAGTAAATAATATTATTTTTCAATTCGATGAAAAAATACGATTCGGCCTTCGATAGATTCACAAACCTATAATAATAATATGTATCAACTATACTATAATTATATTCGATTAATAATTATATCATACTTATATGATACTTTAAATTGTCAAGTTAGTAGTCCAAAATAGTCCGAAAAGTCTAACAGTCCAATAATTGGTGTGTCTGTATATATATATATATATATATATATATATATATATATATATATATATATATATATATATATATATATATATATATATATATATATATATATATATATATATATATATATATAATCTTAGAATTACCCCACGACGTATTGTATACGTATTGTCTTTGCATCAACCCAGAGACGTATTGTATACGTATTGTCTTAGAATTAACTAAGACATATTGTGTACGTGTTGTCTTGGGATTTATCAAAACGTATTGTATACTTATTGTCATGGAATGTACCAAGATTATTATATATATATATATATATATACAATCTCGGAATTAACTAAGATTATAACATTTTGTTATATTAATGGTAAGATGTCCAAATATATATAAGATATAGAAAAGTTAGCAAGGATATGGTTAATATAGTTTTTACAATATAAATTTCGTCCATACAACGTTAATTTTAGCAGATTTTGTTTTGCTCGCCAAATATGCATTACAACTCCGTTTAAAGTGAATCAAATTGCTATGGTTTCATAATGAACTAGTAGTAATTATAACTAAACTTAAAAAGTAGTGGTTTGTAGTCAGAGTTACAGGTTACAAGTCATATTTGAAAGAGGTATTCATTTCCGTCGAAAAATGACATCTTGATGACCATTTTGAAAAACATATTTCTACTTTAATTTTAACCATAATTTTTGGATATGATATCATGTTCATATGAAATATAATTTTCCAGAAGAACAACTTTTAATTCAAAGATTATCATAGTTTTTAATTATCCAACCCAAAACAGCCCCCGGTTTTACTACGACGGCGTATGTCCGGTTTTACGGTGTTCTTCGTGTTTACAGATTTTAAATCATTAAGTTAGCATATGATATAGATATAAAACAAGTTTTTAGTTGATTTTAAAAGTTATGTTAGAAGGATTAACTTTATTTGTGAACAAGTTTAGAATTAACTAAACTATGTTCTAGTGATTACAAGTTTAATTCTTCGAATAAGATAGTTATATATATATATATATATATATATATATATATATATATATATATATATATATATATATATATATATATATATATATATATATATATATATATATATATATATATATGTATCGAATGATGTTATGAACATTATTACTACCTCAAGTATAGTAGGTAAACCTACTGGAAATGATGAGAAAATAACTTGAGCTTCAAAGGATCTTTGATGGCTTGGAAGTTCTTGAAGCAGAATCATGACACGAAAACAAGTTCAAGTAAGATTACTACTTGATTTAAGATAGTTATGTTTATAGAAATTGAACCAAAGCTTGGATATGATTATTACCTTGATTAAGAATGAAAAGTTACTGAGATTAGATGGAAGTTCTTGATCTTTGATGAGTTGTTGGATTGGATTAAAAAGATTGGAAGTAATCTTGCAACTTCTTGATTCTAGGTTGTTTTTATGATGATTAAACCTTGTAATTGAAGCTAAATGATGGGGAAAATGCTTGGAGATGATCAAGTATGAAGTTAGGAGTATTTTAAGAGAGAAATGGGAGTGTAAGTATGAGAAAATGGAATGAAGAAATGGTGTGCATGCATAAAAATGTTTTTAGTTTATAAAGAAAGAAAAGATTCCTAATTTTGTTTTCTTGCTAAATAATTCATGCTACTTGACAAATAGTTGGTTCCACATGTTCCTTAATCATTTAAGGCTGCTAGGGAGCAGATTTTTATTGGTATATACCAAGAGTAAATACATCTAGAAATTGGGTATAATACGAGTGCAAATACCAAGCGATTACGAGTAGAATTCTTGATGAAAATGAATGAGAATGGAATTGTAACCATTTTTGTTAACTATGAGTGTTTTGATATATGTCTTGAAGCCTTCCAAAAGTGTATTAATACATCTTAATACACTACATGTATATACATTTTAACTGAGTCGTTAAATCATCGTTAGTCGTTACATGTAAGTGTTGTTTCGAAACCTTTAAGTTAATGACCTTGTTAAATGTAATTAATTCCATTGTTACTATATCTAATAAGATGTTATATTGTTATATTATCATGATAACATAGTGTGTTAATATATCTTAATATGATATATAAATATTAAGACGTTATTACAACGATAATCGTTATGTATATATATCGTTTCGAAATCCTTAAGTTAGTAGTCTCATTTTATGTATATAGTTCATTGTTAATATACTTAATGAGATAATTAATTATCATTTCATCATGTTAAATATACATAAGTTCATATATATATATATATATATATATATATATATATATATATATATATATATATATATATATATATATATATATATATATATATATATATATATATTATCATGTCATTTACAAGTTATAATGTTCGTGAATCATCGGTCAAACTGGATGGTCAAACGTTTACATAAATTCCGTTTAAATTAATCAAGTTTTAACAAGTTTGATTGCTTAACATGTTGAAAATATTTAATTATGTAAATATTAATCTTATGTATAAAAAAATCCAGATCGTTACATTACACACCCGTTAAATTAACAAGCTTTGCTTATCGTGTCGGAATAATATAAAGATAAAGTTTAAATTTGGTCGAAAATTTATGGGTCGTCACAGTACCTACCCGTTAAAGAAATTTCGTCCCCGAAATTTGATAGAGGTCATCATGGCTAACAATGAGAATGTTATTATGACGATTTTTAGAGTTTTATCATGTTTAAGAAGTATGGATAAAATAATTCGATTATTCGAAGCGTATGAGTGAAGCTATCGTAAAAGAGGGAAATGAGTAGGTGTAGATTCGTCATATATTTTGACGTAGATAGGATTGATTTCCAAGTTCAAGAATTTGAAGAAAATTTTAGTAATAAGATTTAATTCTTCGGTAATTAAGGGAATAATGATTCGCTTTAAATGCGATCATCCGTTTTGATTGCTGTGTCGAATATTTTACTATAAATCCACCTCCTTCGTTCCCTTACAACTCACACCTCCTATTCTTTCTCCCTCAACTCATATTTTAAAGTATACGTCAGAATGCTCCATCTGGTGCTGATTCTTGATATACTCCTCACTTTCATATCTGTCATTCTTCTTTTTCATCTACTGCCAGAAGAATCTATTTACTTCTTCTATATTCTTGGTTTTATAGTGTTTTTAGTTCTCCCGTGTCTTTATGTTGCTATATGCATCGATATATACGGGTTGTAGTTTCCAGGTTGTTGGGTTTTATATCTTCCCTTATATTTCGATGTCCCTAATTCTATCTTCTATAATCATTGTCATCCCCAGTTAACGCTCTCTTTTATTTGCTGCGATTTATACTCCAATTTCTATTTTGGAGTTTTATCCTTTCGTTTCTTCTTCTTTCGATTAAGCACCGCTTGTAATGGTCCAGAATTCGCAGATATAAATTTCAGAATGAACATTGTTAATGTTCTAAGAAGGAAATGGTAATGGCAAGATCTTGATTTGTTAAATTACCAGAATACCCTGGAAAAGACCGAATCATCAAGAAAATATTTTTTTGATATTTTAGAGGTTAAATAGAATACAAGAGTCGTGTAACAAGGCACATGATGACGTTATGATCTGTGAATCATCACATTCCATTCTAGAAACTTAGCATGAATTACTGTAATATAATCACGTTGATCAAGTGTCATTATATTATGCTAACTCATGCTTCAGCTCCCAACACTACTTCAAAAAAAATATTCCTATTTTAAACTCGAAAGTTTCAGAATTTAGAAACTAAAATAGTTTCTTTTATGATATAATACGGATAGCGCGAAGAGGTAAATAATTTCACATAAGAATAATTATAAAAATATCTTCAGAAATATGGGGGATATTTATAATGAAAGATACGATGGTATCTTAGAATTTCTAATATCAGAGGATGATGAAGAATATTGTCCGCAAAGGTTTAGAGTCAGGAGCAAGGTATTCGATAATGACATCAGCAGACACGGAATCATTTGGATTCTTTAAAGATAGGTTTAACCTTTGTGATTTATCTACAGCCTCCTTCATACTTTGCTTAATCCGTTTTCCAGTTCCAAACCTTCTCTTTTTCTGAGCTTTGCCAACACACTACTCTTTATCATCAAACTTTTTACTGTTAAGGTCGTTTATAGTTTTTACTGCTTCATCAACATTTCGAGAACTAGTTCGTAGTTCAGTGTGTTTTTCAGAAACTTCACATTCGAAATATGTAGTTCCAGAAGATAGACGTTATATGTACACATATAACTGTTGACGTAGACATGCTACGAGATTTCAAAATACTGATTGCTGATTCTCTATAATTGGCATGGAAACTCTCGTTACAAGGTGTGGATGAATATATGATATGGTTTCAATGAATAAGTGTAATGATTTTTTTTTTCCGGATAGACTTAAGTCAAGGGGTAGTTGCTGGTAAGTTTACTTCTAATGTGGTAGGATATAAATGGTTCCCCGGAAACGACGATGAAGGGGTAATCGTTATAATAAGGCTTATTTGAATGAACGATTGAAGTTGGTTTGCTGAAGCTGTGACAAAACTGTCTATTTTGAAAAGAGATTGGAAATCTATTTTAGCTAATAAATGCCAAAGGGTCTGACACGGATACGTGTTAAACTATGACTTTGGTTTTGAGGGTTTTTTAGGTACATAACTGTTGGTAACATGTGGTTGGATCATCATCTCGATTGTTCATTATTTGAAGTGTCTTCAGGAATTTCAAAGGGTTTGAACACCGATTGTAATTGTTAATATATAGATGATGCTCTAGCACAGTTTTGAAGTCAAAGTATAGCTTTGAAAATGTAGGAATCTAAGAGTGATGTCTTCTGTTAAATCATGACTTGGATTTTGATATGTCAAAATCAGAATGCATAATCAAATTTGGGTGAGAATGATTGTTTTGATTTCTATACAAGAATGTATATTGTTGTGAGATTATGGAGTATAGTTGATGATTTGCTTAATCACATTCAAAGAATGTAACATATTAATTGTGATTTTATATATCTCTCGGGTATTACCTACCCGTTAAAAAAATTTCACAATTAATATTTTGTACAACAGAATTTTATTACAGTCTTTATGAAAATATATATGTGCATATTTTCTTCAGATGGAATGAGTTAATACTTCATAACTCGTTGATACAATATACGCGTTATTTATTCGTAATGATTTCCATGGTGATTCTTGAACTGGCGGAGTTTGTGATGTTATAGGTGCTGCTGATTTTGACAATGCCGATGGCACTGACTGTGCTGGTGATGCTAACGGTACTGTTGATGCTGCTGGTAAAACAAGTCTAGCTTGTAAATCACGCACCATTCTTGTTAGGGTTTATACTATTTCTTCTATCATTTTGGTCCATTCATCTGAGTTATGGTTATGGCTAGAATAGTTAATTTCTAGGACTTTGGGGATTCCATAATTGCCACGGAATGTTTCTCCAATGAAGTTATGAATCAATACTTCATCGTTTGTTGTTGTTGGTCTTCCTTGTTATCTATAGAGCTTATGACGTTGATGCTCGTGGGACAGATTGTGAAGTTGAGGTTTACGACGCGGTTGTGGTTGGGGGTGGTAATGGTACTGTTGACGTTGATGATGGTGGTACTGGTTATGCTGCTGGTGCTGCTACTGGTGTTTGTAACCTTTGCACCATATTCTCCAAAGCCACTACCCAAGCGCGAAGCTCGTTGACTTCTTCTATTACACCGAGGTGATTGTTGGTTCGGACGAGTGGATAAATAAAATCTAGAATTTGATGTAGTATATAATCGTGGCGAGATACTCTGGAAATGAGAGAAAAATGGTGTTTCGGACAGGTTCGTCGGTAAGTGCTTCAGGTTCTTCGCCAAGAGGGCAATGTGGTGGATGGAAAGGATCGCCTTCTTCTTGTCTCCAATGATTGAGGAGGCTATGAACCCATCCCCAATTCATCCAAAATAGATGATGGCTGATTGGTTGATCCATTCCAGTCACACTGCTTTCGGAGCTTGAGTGGGATTCCATATCGGAATTCGAGGAACTTGAACTAATGACGAATTCCATTTCGTTCGATTGAATAAAGGATTTTTTTTATATGAAATGATTTTCCGGCTATCGGGTGGTATTCTAATTACATAGAATATCTATATATATAGCGCAAAAGATTTCGTAGATTACGGAGGAATTTACGGGATATCTCAGGCAAAGTTTACAGTAACATATACGCTAAGATATGAATTTTGTCTATACACTATTCATGCAATCAATGCAGTAAGACGTATCTAGACTAAGAATGATAAGCAGGCAATTTCTGACAAAAATGATAAGCAAAAGTTTTGACATGTAGACACGGTCGAAGTCCAGACTCACTAATGCATCCTAACGACTATCAGTTAGACACACTAATGCAGACCTGGTTCGCTAAGACCATCGCTCTGATACCAACTGAAAGGACCCGTTCATATACATTATAAACGATTCATAATAGTTGATTACATCGCGAGGTATTTGACCTCTATATGATACATTTTACAAACATTGCATTCGTTTTTAAAAGACAAACTTCCTTTACAACGAAAGTTAACAGCATGCATACCATTTCAAACTATAATTGACTTAATAATAATCTTGATGAATTCAATGACTCGATTGCAGCGTCTTTCGAAATATGCCATGAATGACTCCAAGTAATATTCTTAAAATGAGCTAATGCACAGTGGAAGATTTCTTTCAAACCTGAGAATAAACATACTTTAAAGTGTCAACCAAAAGGTTGGTGAGTTCATTAGTTTATCATAATCAATCATTTTCGTAATAGTAATAGACTACAAGATTTTAATTTCCATAAATATACGTACACTCGCAAGTGTATAAAAGTATTCTATAAGTTGTTGAGCGCTTCGGTAACCATACTTAATAATTAATGTGGCATATTCCCTTTATTATGAAATCTCCCTATGAAAGGACCCGTTCATATACATTATAAACGATTCACAATGGTTGATTACATTGCGAGGTATTTTGACCTTTATATGATACATTTTACAAACATTGCATTCGTTTTTAAAAGACAAACTTTCTTTACAACGAAAGTTGACGGCATGCACACCATTTCATAATACATCCAACTATAATTGACATAATAATAATCTTGATGAACTCAATGACTCGAATGCAACGTCTTTCAAAATATGCCATGAATGACTCCAAGTAATATCCTTAAAATGAGCTAATGCACAGCGGAAGATTTCTTTAATACCTGAGAATAAACATGCTTTAAAGTGTCAACCAAAAGGTTGATGAGTTCATAGGTTTATCATAACAATCATTTCAATATATTAATAGACCACAAGATTTCCGTTTATAAATATATGTACACTCGCAAGTGTATAAGAGTATTCTATAAATTGTAGGCACCCGGTAACAAGCCTTAACGTTCATGTTTTACCCTCTGAAGTACACCAGATCAGGTGTGTTTAAAATAACCTCGAAGTACTAAAGCATCCCATAGTCAGGATGGGGTTTGTCAGGCCCAATAGATCTATCTTTAGGATTCGCGCCTACCGTACATAGACAAGTAGTTTAATGTTACCAAGCTAAGGGTATATTTCTGGTTTAAACCCACGTAGAATTAGTTTTAGTACTTGTGCCTATTTCGTAAAACATTTATAAAAAACAGCACATGTATTCTCAGTCCCAAAAATATATATAAAAGGGAGCAAATGAAACTCACCATACTGTATTTCGTAGTAAAAATACATATAACGTCATTTAACAAGTGCAAGGTTGGCCTCGGATTCACGAACCTATATTAATTATATATATTTATATGTTGGTCAATATTTGTCTAACAATTTTTGGTCAAGTCATAGTGTACCACAATCCTAATGCTCGAGACTAATATGCAAAAGTCAACAAAAGTCAACGTGACCCAAAATGACTTCTAAAATTTATACGTGTTTATTATATAACTTAACTATAGTCGTTTTATATGTTTAAATATATTTATTAGATTTTATAATAATAAAAGTCATTTATTAATAAAAATTTATATTAACGTTTATATATGATAAAATATACTTTTATATATCTTAAGTAGTAAAATTTATAAAGTTCACTTAATATCCTAAAACTATAGCGGTAAGTATTATTAATGTAATTATATTACGCGAGGTGAAAAATATCTTTGTATCCCCTATTTATTTGATAAAATAATATTGATCATAATAATAATAAGTAAAAGTTGTATTATTTTGTAATAATAATTATTATTATTCTATAAAAAAATAACAATATTTATATTTACTAAAAATGTTATTATGATAAAATGATAATACTAACATAATAGTAATAATGATATTTTATAATAACAATGATATTTCTCTTAAAATAATAACGACGATAGTAATAATAATCATTTTAACAATAATACTAAAATTCAGTTGACTATAACTTCAAATCCGTTCATCGAAACCATTCGATATCTAAATGAAAAGTTCTTAATTTTTCGCTAGCTTTCCAATGACATGCATATCATATACCCCATCTCAGTAGCATATGTATCTAATTCAGGGTTCAACAAACCTATCTAAGGATAATATCGAATGTACAAGCATGCATAATCCTATATACTCGAGCACTAGTCAGGGATACACTATTGATATATAAAAGTTAAGTTATGAGTGCTCACGTATCAATATTGAGATTCAATATTGCAGAAAAGTACGTAGACGCAACAGAGATGATAAACACTAGATTGACCTCACGAGCATACCCATGAACCATACCCATCACCTCCATATCTATAACCCATAATTTCCTTAGCTTCGACTCATTCAAAAAACTATTTTGAAATCACTCGGACATCACTCCGTCGTAATATTTTATGTATACTAATAATATCTTGAAATAATATAGAGCAAATATATATATATATATATATATATATATATATATATATATATATATATATATATATATATATATATATATATATATATATATATATATATATATATATATATATGTAAATCGATTGAGAGAGTTTAGAGAAATATATTTTCAAGTTTCTATGAAATAATGAAACCTATTGAATTCTATTTATAATAGATTTTTGAATTATTAAAGTGAATTATTAAAGTATGAATTATTAAAGTGAATTATTAAAGTATGAATTATTAAAGTAAATTATTAAAGTATGAATTATTAAAGTGAATTATTAAAGTATGAATTATTAAAGTTAAAGTAAAGTAAAAGTAAAGTAAAGGTAAAGTTAAAGTATAGTAAAAGTATAAAAACTATGTATGTATAATACGTGTATAAATATATATAATATTAATTTAAATCGTTATATATATTTAATGAAATAAAATATAAATATCGTTATATTTATTATACTGGTTAAGTAATGAGTTGTCAAAAGTGATTCTAGATATTTATAAAAGTTATATACGTTTTAATAATAAAGTTCTTTTTAAACTGAAAACGTTTTTGTACGTTTGAAAATAGATTAATAGAATATTATGGAAACCAATTCTCCACTAGCTTTTGTCTAACTTTCGTAAATGACACTTTTTATTTTTATTTATAAATAGCTTTACAAATTATTCCGAATATCGTTAATAGGAATAGATTTCTCAAATCATAGTGGACCTCTCAACAGAGACTTGTAATCATAATTCAATGTTTCTGATAATTCAATCATTTAATATATATTTTTTTAATTTCGTCGATAATCATATTGAAACAAATACATTCATATAAAGCATTATACTTTTAAATACTTTGTTGACATTTTCAATTTATAACATATACACATATACATACATATTCATATATGTTCATTTAATAGTTCGTGAATCATTGGAATTTGGTCGAGGTTCAAATGAATGTATAAACATAGTTTAAAATCCTTGAGATTTAACTTAACAAACATTGCTTATCGTGTCAAAATAATATAAAGATAAAGTTTAAATTTAGTCGGAAATTTTCGGGTCGTCACAGTACCTACCCGTTAAAGAAATTTCGTCCCCAAAATTTGATAGAAGTCGTTATGGCTAACAATGAGAATGTTATTATGACGATTATGAAGTTTTATCATGTCTAAGAAGTATGGATAAAATAATTTGATTATTCAAAGCGTATGAGGGAAGTTATCGTAAATGAAGGAAATAAGATTATAGTGATTCGTCATATCTTTTGACGTCATCACAATTGATCTCCGAATTTAAAGAAAATCTTTGTAATCTATGTTGGATTTGATGCTTCGGTGATTAAGGAGATTATGATTCTCTTCGAATTAATACGATAATCCATCTTGATTTCTCTGTCGGGTATTTCACTATAAATCCACCTCCTTCGTTTCCTTACAACTCACACCTTCTATTCTTTCTCCCTCAACTCATATTTTAAAGTATTTGTCAATATGCTTCATCCAGTACTGATTCTCGATATACTCCTCACTTTCATATCTGTCGTTCTTCTTTTTCATCTGCCTCCGGAAGAATCTATTTACTTCTACTATACTCTCGGTTTTATAGTGTTTTTAGTTCTTCCGTGTCTTTATATTGCTATATGCATCGATATATACGGTTTATAATTTTTGGGTGGTTGTTGGGTTTTATATCTTCCCTTATATTTCAAAGCCCCTGCTTTTGTCTTCTATAATTATTGACATCCACAGTCAATGCTTGTGACGACCCGGAAATTTCCGACCAAATTTAAACTTTAATCTTTATATTATTCCGACACGATAAGCAAAGTTTGTTAAGTTAAATCTCAGGAATTTTAAACTGTGTTCATACATTCATTATAACCTCGACCAAATTCTGACGATTCACGAACCGTTATATATAAATAGATATGTATATGTATATATATATTATAACTTGAGAATATTAAAAAAGTATTAAACGTATAATACTTTACACGAACGTATTTGTTTCAATATGATTTTCGACGAAATTAAAAAAATATATATATTAAATGATTGAATTATCAGAAACATTGAATTATGATTACAAGTCTCTGTTGAGAGGTCCACTATGATTTGAGAAAATCTATTCCTCTTAACGATATTCAAAATAATTTGTAAAGCTATTTATAAATAAAAACAAAAAGTGTCATTTACGAAAGTTAGACAAAAGTTAGTGGAGAATTGGTTTCCATAATATTCTATTAATCTATTTTCAAACGTACAAAGACGTTTTCAGTTTAAAAAGAACTTTATTATTAAAACGTATATAAATTTTATAAATATCTATAATCACTTTTGACAACTCATTACTTAACCAGTATAATAAATATAACGATATTTATATTTTATTTCATTAAATATATATAACGATTTAAATTAATATTATATATATTTATACGCGTATTATACATACATAGTTTTTATACTTTACTATACTTTAACTTTACCTTTACTTTAATTTTACTTTACTTTAACTTTAATAATTCATACTTTAATAATTCACTTTAATAATTCATACTTTAATAATTCACTTTAATAATTCATACTTTAATAATTCACTTTAATAATTCACTTTAATAATTCATACTTTAATAATTCACTTTAATAATTCACTTTAATAATTCATACTTTAATAATTCACTTTAATAATTCACTTTAATAATTCATACTTTAATAATTCACTTTAATAATTCATACTTTAATAATTCACTTTAATAATTCAAAAATCTATTATAAATAGAATTCAATAAGTTTCATTATTTCATAGAAACTTGAAAATATATTTCTCTAAACTCTCTCAATCAAATTACATATATATATTTTCTTTGTATTATTTCAAGATATTATTAGTATACATAAAATACTACGACGGAGTTATACTCAGACGATTTCAAAATAAGTTTTCAAACGGGATAGAGCTAAGGAAATTATGGGTTATAGCTATGGAGGTTATGGGTATTGATCGAGGGTATTGCTCGTGAGGTCAACCTAACGTTTATCATTTTCGTTGCGTCTACGTACTTTCCTGCAATATTGAATCACAATATTGATACGTTCGTGAATCCGAGACAAACCATGCACTTGTTCAGTGCCGTCATATACATAATTGCTACGAAATACAGTATTGTGAGTTTCATTACTCCCTTTTTATATATATTTTTGGGCTGAGAATACATGCGCTGTTTTATAAATGTTTTACGAAATAGGCACAAGTACTAAAACTAATTCTATGTGGGTTTAAACCAGAAATATACTCTTAGCTTGGTAACATTAAACTACTTGTCTATGTACGGTAGGCGCGAATCCTAAAGATAGATCTATTGGGCCTGACAAACCCCATCCTGACTATGGGATGCTTTAGTACTTCGAGGTTATTTTAAACACACCTGATCTGGTGTACTTCAGAGGGTAAAACATGAACGTTAAGGCTTGTTACCGGGTGCCTACCACTTATAGAATACTTTTATACACTTGCGAGTGTTTATATATTTATAAACGGAAATCTTGTGGTCTATTAATATATTGAAATGATTGTTATGATAAACCTATGAACTCACCAACCTTTTGGTTGACACTTTAAAGCATGTTTATTCTCAGGTATTAAAGAAATCTTCCGCTGTGCATTAGCTCATTTTAAGGATATTACTTGGAGTCATTCATGGCATATTTTGAAAGACGTTGCATTCGAGTCATTGAGTTCATCAAGATTATTATTAAGCCAATTATAGTTGGATGTATTATGAAATGGTGTGTATGCCATCAACTTTCGTTGTAAAGAAAGTTTGTCTTTTAAAAATGAATGCAATGTTTGTAAAATGTATCATATAGAGGTCAAATACCTCGCGATGTAATCAACTATTGTGAATCGTTTATAATGTATATGAACGGGTCCTTTCAGTTGGTATCAGAGCGGTGGTCTTAGCGAACCAGGTCTTGCATTAGTGTGTCTAACTGATAGTTGTTAAGATGCATTAGTGAGTCTGGACTTCGACCGTGTCTGCATGTCAAAAGTTTTGTTTATCATTTTTAGTCGAAAATCATCTACTTACCATCCTTAGGAAATTACCTGCTTATCATTCTTAGTCTAGACATGTCTTGCTGCATTGATTGCATGAATAGTGTATAAAAAAAATTCATATCTTAGCGTATCTGCTAAATCATATCTTATCGTATCTATTACCGTAAACTTTGCCTGACATATTCCGTAAATTCCTCCGTAATCTATGAAATCTTTTGATCTATATATATAGATATTCTATGTAGTTAGAATACCACCCGATAGCCGGAAAATCATTTCGTATCGAAAAATCCTTTATCAAATCGTACGAAATGGAATTTGTCATCAGTTCAAGTTCCTCAGATTCCGAAATGGAATCCCACTCAAGCTCTGAAAGAGTGTGACTGGAATGGATCAACCAATCAGCCATCATCTATTCTGGATGAATTGGGGATGGGTTCGTAGCCTCCTTAATCATTGGAGACAAGAAGAAGGCGATCCTTTCCATCCACCACATTGCCCTCTTGGCAATGAACCTGAAGCACTTACCGGCGGACCTGTTTGAAACACCATTTTCTCTCTCATTTTCAGAGTATCTCGTCATGATTATATACTACACCAAATTCTAGATCTTATTTATCCACTCGTCCGAACTGACAATCACCCCGGTGTAATAGAAGAAGTCAACGAGCTTCGTGCTCGGGTAGTGGCTTTGGAGAATACGGTGCAAAGGTTACAAACACCAGTAGCAGCACCAGCAACATAACCAGTACCACCATCAACAACATCAACAGTACCATTACCACCACCAATAACAACCGCATCGAAAACCTCAACTTCACAATCTGTCCCATGAGCATCGACGTCATACGCCCTGTCGATACTAAGGAATACCACAACGATGAAGTATTGATTCATAACTTCATTGGGAAAAAATTCTACGACGATTATGTAATTTCTAAAGTTTAGAAATTATCTATCCTAGCCTTAACCATAAATTAAGTGAGTTTAATTTAATATTAACTCATTAAATCTATATTACATCTGAAGAAATATACACATATATTTTCATAAAGACTGTAATAAAATTCTTTTGTACAAAATATTAATTGTGACATTTTTTTTTACGGGTAGGTAATACCCGAGAGATATATAAATTCACAATTAATATGTTACATTCTTCGAATCTGATTCAGCAAATCATCCATTATACTCCCTACTTTCACAACAATATACATTCTTTTATAGAAATCAAAACAACCATACTCATTTAAAATCTAATTACATATTCTGATTTTGAAATCGCCGAATTCAATTCAAGTTATAACCGGTATCATCACTCTTAGATTCTTACATCTTTCAAAGCTATACTTTAACTTCAAAACTGTGTTAGAACATCGTATGTATATTAACGATTATAATCTGTGTTCAAGCCCTTCAAAATACCTGAAGACACTTCAAATAATGAACAATCGAGATGATGATCCAACCACATGTAATCCACAGTTACGTACCTGAAAAACTCTTGAAACCAAAGTCATAATTTAACATGTATCCATGTTAGATCTTTTGGCATTTACTAGCTAAAATAACTTTTCAATCCCTTCTAAAAATAGACAGTTTTGTCACAGCTCCAGCAAACCAACTTCAATTGTTCAATCGAATAAGCCTTATTATAATGATTACCCCTTCATCATTATTACCGGGAAACCTTTCATATATCGCCACATTAGCAGTAAACTTATTAACAACTTCATTGATCTTTGACTTTCCGAAAAATCTTTATATTTATCAAAACCCCATCATTTACTCATCTGCATCTTGTAACGAGAATTGCCATACGAATCATTGGAAATTAGCAATCAGTATTTTGAAATCTCGCAGCATGTCTACGCCAACAATTATATGTGTCTATCTTCTAGACTTATATACTTTGAATGTGAAGTTTCTAAAAAACACCCTAAACTGCGAACTAGTTCTCGAAATACTGATGAAGCAGCAAAAACTATAAATGACCTTAACAGTAAAAGTTTGATGATAAAGAGTAGTGTGTTGGCAAAGCTCAGAAAAAGAGAAGATTTGGTACTGAAAAATACGGATTGAGCAAACCATGAAGAAGGCTGTGGATAAATCACAAGGACGAAATCTACCTTCAAAGAATCCAAATGATTCCGTGTCTACTGAAGTCATTATCGAATGCCTTACTCCTGACTCTAAACCCTTACGGACAATATTCTTCATCATCCTCTGATATTAGAAATTTTAAGATATCATCGTATCTTTCATTATAAATATCCTCCATATTTCTGAAGATATTTCGATAATTATTCTTATCTAAAATCATTTACCTCTTCGTGCTATCTGTATTATATCATAAAAGAAACTATTTTAGTTTCTAAATTCTGAAACATTCGAATTTAAAATAGGAATATTCTTGAAGAAGTGTTGGGAGCTGAAGCATGAGTTAGTATAATATAATGGCACTTGATCAACGTGATTATATTACAGTAATTCATGCTAAGTTTCTAAATGGAACATGATGATTCACAGATCATAACGTCATCATGTGCTATGTTACACGGCTCTTGTATTCTCTTTGATCTCTAAATATCGAAAAAATATTTCTTGATGATTCGGCCTTTTCCGAGGTATTCTGGTAATTTGACAAGTCAAGATCATGCCATTACAATTTCCTTCCTAGAACATTAACAATGTTCATTCCGAAATTTATATCTGCGAATTCTGGACCATTACAAACGGTGCTTAATCGCAAGAAGAAGAAATGAAAGGACAAAGCTCCGAACTAGAAATGGGAGTATAAATCATAGCAAATAGAAGAAAGCATTAACTGTGGATGACAATGATTATAGAAGAAGCAAGGACTTTGAAATATAAGGGAAGATATAAAACCCAACAACAACCCAGAAATCACAAACCGTATATATCAATGCATATAGCAATATAAAGACACGGGAGAACTAAAAACACTATAAAACCAAGAGTATAGTAGAAGTAAATAGATTCTTCCGGAGGCAGATGAAAAAGAAGAGCGACAGATATGAAAGTGAGGAGTATATCAAGAATCAGCACTGGATGAAGCATATTGACAAATACTATAAAATATGAGTTGAGAAGGTGTGAGTTGTAAGAAAACAAATGAGGTGGATTTATAGTGAAATATCCGACAGAAAAATCAAAATGGATTATCGCAGTAATTCGAAGAGGATCATAATTTCCTTAATCGTCGAATAATCAAATCCAATATAGATTACAAAGATTTTCTTTTCGGAGATCAATCGTGATGACGCCAAAAGATACGACGAATCACTATTATCTTATTTCATACATTTACGATAACTTCACTCACACGCTTCGAGTAATCGAATTATTTTATCCATTCTTCTTGAACATGATAAAACTCTATAATTGTTATAATAACATTCTCATTGTTAGTCATGACGACCTCTATCAAATTTCGGGGACGAAATTTCTTTAACGGGTAGGTACTGTGACGACCCGGAAATTTCCGACCAAATTTAAACTTTAATCTTTATATTATTCCGACACGACAAGCAAAGTTTGTTAAGTTAAATCTCAGGAATTTTAAACTGTGTTCATACATTCATTATAACCTCGACCAAATTCCGACGATTCACGAACCGTTATATATAAATAGATATGTATATGTATATATATATTATAACTTGAGAATATTAATAAAGTATTAAACGTATAATACTTTACACGAACGTATTTGTTTCAATATGATTTTCGACGAAATTAAAAAAATATATATATTAAATGATTGAATTATCAGAAACATTGAATTATGATTACAAGTCTCTGTTGAGAGGTCCACTATGATTTGAGAAAATCTATTCCTCTTAACGATATTCAAAATAATTTGTAAAGCTATTTATAAATAAAAACAAAAAGTGTCATTTACGAAAGTTAGACAAAAGTTAGTGGAGAATTGGTTTCCATAATATTCTATTAATCTATTTTCAAACGTACAAAGACGTTTTCAGTTTAAAAAGAACTTTATTATTAAAACGTATATAACTTTTATAAATATCTAGAATCACTTTTGACAACTCATTACTTAACCAGTATAATAAATATAACGATATTTATATTTTATTTCATTAAATATATATAACGATTTAAATTAATATTATATATATTTATACGCGTATTATACATACATAGTTTTTATACTTTACTATACTTTAACTATACCTTTACTTTACTTTTACTTTACTTTAACTTTAATAATTCATACTTTAATAATTCACTTTAATAATTCATACTTTAATAATTCACTTTAATACTTCATACTTTAATAATTCACTTTAATAATTCACTTTAATAATTCATACTTTAATAATTCACTTTAATAATTCACTTTAATAATTCATACTTTAATAATTCACTTTAATAATTCATACTTTAATAATTCACTTTAATAATTCAAAAATCTATTATAAATATAATTCAATAAGTTTCATTATTTCATAGAAACTTGAAAATATATTTCTCTAAACTCTCTCAATCAAATTACATATATATATTTTCTTTGTATTATTTCAAGATATTATTAGTATACATAAAATACTACGACGGAGTTATACTCAGACGATTTCAAAATAAGTTTTCAAACGGGATAGAGCTAAGGAAATTATGGGTTATAGCTATGGAGGTTATGGGTATTGATCGAGGGTATTGCTCGTGAGGTCAACCTAACGTTTATCATTTTCGTTGCGTCTACATACTTTCCTGCAATATTGAATCACAATATTGATACGTTCGTGAATCCGAGACAAACCCTGCACTTGTTCAGTGCCGTCATATACATAATTGCTACGAAATACAGTATTGTGAGTTTCATTACTCCCTTTTTATATATATTTTTGGGCTGAGAATACATGCGCTGTTTTATAAATGTTTTACGAAATAGGCACAAGTACTAAAGCTAATTCTATGTGGGTTTAAACCAGAAATATACCCTTAGCTTGGTAACATTAAACTACTTGTCTATGTACGGTAGGGGCGAATCCTAAAGATAGATCTATTGGGCCTGACAAACCCCATCCTGACTATGGGATGCTTTAGTACTTCGAGGTTATTTTAAACACACCTGATCTGGTGTACTTAAGAGGGTAAAACATGAACGTTAAGGCTTGTTACCGGGTGCCTACAACTTATAGAATACTTTTATACACTTGCGAGTGTTCATATATTTATAAACGGAAATCTTGTGGTCTATTAATATATTGAAATGATTGTTATGATAAACCTATGAACTCACCAACCTTTTGGTTGACACTTTAAAGCATGTTTATTCTCAGGTATTAAAGAAATCTTCCGCTGTACATTAGCTCATTTTAAGGATATTACTTGGAGTCATTCATGGCATATTTTGAAAGACGTTGCATTCGAGTCATTGAGTTCATCAAGATTATTATTAAGCCAATTATAGTTGGATGTATTCTGAAATGGTGTGCATGCCGTCAACTTTCATTGTAAAGAAAGTTTGTCTTTTAAAAATGAATGCAATGTTTGTAAAATGTATCATATAGAGGTCAAATACCTCGCGATGTAATCAACTATTGTGAATCGTTTATAATGTATATGAACGGGTCCTTTCAATGCTCCCTTCTATTTGCTGCGATTTATACTCCAATTTCTATTTTGGAGTTTTGTCCTTTCGTTTCTTCTTCTTGCGATTAAGCAACGTTTGTAATGGTCCAGTATTCGCAGATATGAATTTCAGAATGAACATATTTAATGTTCTAAGAAGGAAATGGTAATGGCACGATCTTGATTTGTTAATTTATCAGAGTACCCTGAAAAGACCGAATCATCAAGAAAATATATTCTTGATATTTTTAGAGATTAAATAGAATACAAGAGTCGTGTAACATGGAACATGATGACGGCATGGTCTGTGAATCGTCATGTCCCATTAGAAACTCAGCATGACTTACTGTAATATAATCACGTTGATCAAGTGTCATTATATTATACTAACTCATGCTTCAGTTCCCAACACTACTTTAAAACATTCATAATTTAAACTCGAAAGTTTATAGAATATAGAAACTAATAGTTTCTTATATGATGTAACACTGATAGCGCAAAGAGATAAATGACTTTAGATAAGATTAGTTGTGAAAATATCTTCAGAAATATCGCGGATATTTATAATGAAAGATATGATAATATCTTAGAATTTCTAATATTGATGGATGATGATGAAGATTTGTCTGTAAAGGTTTAGAATAAAGAGTAAGGTATTCGTTAATGACTTTAGCAGGCACTGAATCATTTGGATTCTTTGAAGGCAGATTTAGTCTTTGTGATTTGTCCACAGCCTCCTTCATAGTCTGTTCAATCCGTTTTCCAGTTCCAAACCTTCTCTTTTTCTCAGCTTTACCACCTTACTATTCTTTGTCATCAAACTTTTTACTGTTAAGATCGTTTACAGTTTTTGATGCTTCGTCAGCATTTCAAGAACTAGTTTGCAGTTCAAAATATTTTTCAGAACTTCACATTCAAAGTATGTAAGTCCAGGAGATAGACGTTTTACGTACACATATAACTGTTGGTGTAGACATGCTGCGAGATTTTAAAATACTGGTTACTGTTTTTCGATGATTCGTATGACAATTCTCGTTACAAGATGTGAATGAGTAAATGATGTGATTTCAATAAATATAATGATTTTTCGAAAAGTCAAAGATAATTGAAGTTGTTGGTAAGTTTATTGCTAAGGTGGCGAGATATGAAAGGTCCCCAGTAACGATGACGAAAGGGCAACGTATCTATCGAGGTTATAATAAGACTAGTCCGACAGAAAAGTCGAAGTTGACTTGCTAGAGCTGTGATAAAACTGTCTACTTTGAAAAGGAATTGAAAAGTCATTTTAGCTAATAAATGCCAAAGGGTCTGACACGAATACGCATCGAACTATGACTTTGGCTTCGAGAGCTTTTTAGGTACATATGGGTAATATGTGGTTGGATCATCATCTCGATTGTTCATTGTTTGAAGTGTCTTCGAAAACTTCGGAGAGTTTGAACACAGTTTGTAATTGTTAATATACATATGATGTTCTAACACGGTTTTGAAGTCAAAGTATAGCTTTGAAAGTTGTAGGAATCTAAGAGTGATGTCTTCTGTTAAATCATGACTTGGATTTTGATTTGTCAAAATCAGAATGCGTAATCAAATTTGGGTGAGAATGGTTGTTTTGATTTCTATACAAGAATGTATATTGTTGTGAGATTTTGGGAGTATAGTTGATGATTTGCTTAATCAGATTCGAAAAATGTAATATATTAATTGTGAATTTATATATCTCTCGGGTATTACCTACCCGTTAAAAAAAAAATTTCACAATTAATATTTTGTACAACAGAATTTTATTACAGTCTTTATGAAAATATATATGTGCATATTTTCTTCAGATGTAACATAGATTTAATGAGTTAATATTGAATTACACTCATTTGATTGACGGTTGAAACTAGAACTGAATAATCCCTAAAGACTTTAGAAATTACATAACTTTTACGGAGTATTTATTCAATAAAATTGAAATTATGAATTAATACTTCGTTATTTGTTGGTGTTTGTAACCCTTGCACCATATTCTCTAAAGCCACTACTCGAGCGCGAAGCTCGTTGACTTCTTCTATTACACCGGAGTGATTGTCGGTTGGGACGAGCGGATAAATAAAATCTAGAATTTGATGTAGTATATAATCGTGACGAGATACTCTGAAAATGAGAGAGAAAATGGTGTTTCGGACCGGTTCACCGGTAAGTGCTTCAGGTTCATCGCCAAGAGGGCAATGTGGTGGATGGAAGGGATCACCTTCTTCTTGTCTCCAATTATTGAGGAGGCTACGAACCTATCCCCAATTCATTCATAATAGATGATGGCTAATTGGTTGATCCATTCCGGTCACACTGCTTTCGGAGCTTGAGTGGGATTCCATATCGGAATTCGAGGGACTTGAACTAATGACGAATTCCATTTCGTTCGATTGAATAAAGAATTTTTCGATATGAAATGATTTTTTTTTTGCTATCGGGTGGTATTCTAATTACATAGAATATCTATATAAATAGCGCAAAAGATTACGTAGATTACTGAGGAAATTACGGGATATGGCAGGCAAAGTTTACAGTAACAGATACGCTAAGATATGGATTAGCAGATACGCTAAGATATGAATTTTGTCTATACACTATTCATGCAATCAATGCAGTAAGACGTGTCTAGACTAAGAATGATAAGCAGGCAATTTCCGACAAAAATGATAAGAAAAACTTTTGACATGCAGACACGGTCGAAGTCCAGGCTCATTAATGCATCCTAACGACTATCAGTTAGACACACTAATGCAGACCTGGTTCGCTAAGACCACCGCTCTGATACCAACTGAAAGTTGGGGACGCATCCCACTCAGTGCCTTCTCAGCTAACCGCCTGTGACCACTGAGCGCACCTCAGACACTGATTTTACGGCCCGCCTCTCGGCAGTACAGCCAACCCTAATAGGGACTGCGAGGAGTAAGAGCCAATGCTTCGTCACAGGTAACACTGTGAGAACCTCCTCTACGATTAACCCGATAATAAACGGCATTAAACCAGCTCTGATACCAACTGAAAGGACCCGTTCATATACATTATAAACGATTCACAATGGTTGATTACATTGCGAGGTATTTTGACCTCTATATGATACATTTTACAAACATTGCATTCGTTTTTAAAAGACAAACTTTCTTTACAACGAAAGTTGACGGCATGCACACCATTTCATAATACATCCAACCATAATTGACATAATAATAATCTTGATGAACTCAATGACTCGAATGCAACGTCTTTCAAAATATGCCATGAATGACTCCAAGTAATATCCTTAAAATTGTAGTGACCCGAACTTTTCCATGTTTATATATATTAATTGAGATTGATATTTACATGATTAAATGTTTCCAACATGTTAAGCAATCAAACTTGTTAAGACTTGATTAATTGAAATATGTTTCATATAGACAATTGACCACCCAAGTTGACCGGTGATTCACGAACGTTAAAACTTGTAAAAACTATATGATGACATATATATGGATATATATATAGTTAACATGATACTATGATAAGTAAACATATCATTAAGTATATTAACAATGAACTACATATGTAAAAACAAGACTACTAACTTAATGATTTTTAAACGAGACATATATGTAACGATTATCGTTGTAAAGACATTTAATGTATATATATCATATCAAGAGATATTCATACATGATAATATCATGATAATATAATAATTTAAAATCTCATTTGATATTATAAACATTGGGTTAACAACATTTAACAAGATCGTTAACCTAAAGGTTTCAAAACAACACTTACATGTAACGACTAACGATGACTTAACGACTCAGTTAAAATGTATATACATGTAGTGTTTTAATATGTATTTATACACTTTTTAAAGACTTCAATACACTTATCAAAATACTTCTACTTAACAAAAATGCTTACAATTACATCCTCGTTCAGTTTCATCAACAATTCTACTCGTATGCACCCGTATTCGTACTCATACAATACACAGCTTTTAGATGTATGTACTATTGGTATATACACTCCAATGATCAGCTCTTAGCAGCCCATGTGAGTCACCTAAAACATGTGGGAACCATCATTTGGCAACTAGCATGAAATATCTCATAAAATTACAAAAATATGAGTAATCATTCATGACTTATTTACATGAAAACAAAATTACATATCCTTTATATCTAATCCATACACCAACGACCAAAAACACCTACAAACACTTTCATTCTTCAATTTTCTTCATCTGATCGATCTCTCTCAAGTTCTATCTTCAAGTTCTAAGTGTTCTTCATATATTCTACAAGTTCTAGTTACATAAAATCAAGAATACTTTCAAGTTTGCTAGCTCACTTCCAATCTTGTAAGGTGATCATCCAACCTCAAGAAATCTTTGTTTATTACAGTAGGTTATCATTCTAATACAAGGTAATAATCATATTCAAACTTTGGTTCAATTTCTATAACTATAACAATCTTATTTCAAGTGATGATCTTACTTGAACTTGTTTTCGTGTCATGATTCTGCTTCAAGAACTTCGAGCCATCCAAAGATCCGTTGAAGCTAGATCCATTTTTCTCTTTTCCAGTAGGTTTATCCAAGGAACTTAAGGTAGTAATGATGTTCATAACATCATTCGATTCATACATATAAAGCTATCTTATTCGAATGTTTAAACTTGTAATCACTATAACATAGTTTAGTTAATTCTAAACTTGTTCGCAAACAAAAGTTAATCCTTCTAACTTGACTTTTAAAATCAACTAAACACATGTTCTATATCTATTTGATATGCTAACTTAATGATTTAAAACCTGGAAACACGAAAAACACCGTAAAACCGGATTTACGCCGTCGTAGTAACACCGCGGGCTGATTTGGGTTAGTTAATTAAAAACTATGATAAACTTTGATTTAAAAGTTGTTATTCAGAGAAAATGATTTTTATTATGAACATGAAACTATATCCAAAAATTATGGTTAAACTCAAAGTGGAAGTATGTTTTCTAAAATGGTCATCTAGACGTCGTTCTTTCGACTGAAATGACTACCTTTACAAAAACGACTTGTAACTTATTTTTCTGACTATAAACCTATACTTTTTCTGTTTAGATTCATAAAATAGAGTTCAATATGAAACCATATCAATTTGATTCACTCAAAACGGATTTAAAATGAAGAAGTTATGGGTAAAACAAGATTGGATAATTTTTCTCATTTTAGCTACGTGAAAATTGGTAACAAATCTATTCCAACCATAACTTAATCAACTTGTATTGTATATTATGTAATCTTGAGATACCATAGACACGTATACAATGTTTCGACCTATCATGTCGACACATCTATATATATTTCGGAACAACCATAGACACTCTATATGTGAATGTTGGAGTTAGCTATACAGGGTTGAGGTTGATTCCAAAATATATATAGTTTGAGTTGTGATCAATACTGAGATACGTATACACTGGGTCGTGGATTGATTCAAGATAACATTTATAGATTTATTTCTGTACATCTAACTGTGGACAACTAGTTGTAGGTTACTAACGAGGACAGCTGACTTAATAAACTTAAAACATCAAAATATATTAAAAGTGTTGTAAATATATTTTGAACATACTTTGATATATATGTATATATTGTTATAGGTTCGTGAATCAACCAGTGGCCAAGTCTTACTTCCCGACGAAGTAAAAATCTGTGAAAGTGAGTTATAGTCCCACTTTTAAAATCTAATATTTTTGGGATGAGAATACATGCAGGTTTTATAAATGATTTACAAAATAGACACAAGTACGTGAAACTACATTCTATGGTTGAATTATCAAAATCGAATATGCCCCTTTTTATTAAGTCTGGTAATCTAAGAATTAGGGAACAGACACCCTAATTGACGCGAATCCTAAAGATAGATCTATTGGGCCTAACAAACCCCATCCAAAGTACCGGATGCTTTAGTACTTCGAAATTTATATCATATCCGAAGGGTGTCCCGGAATGATGGGGATATTCTTATATATGCATCTTGTTAATGTCGGTTACCAGGTGTTCATCATATGAATGATTTTTATCTCTATGTATGGGATGTGTATTGAAATATGAAATCTTGTGGTCTATCATTATGATTTGATATATATAGGTTAAACCTATAACTCACCAACATTTTTGTTGACGTTTTAAGCATGTTTATTCTCAGGTGATTATTAAGAGCTTCCGCTGTCGCATACTTAAATAAGGACGAGATTTGGAGTCCATGCTTGTATGATATTGTGTAAAAACTGCATTCAAGAAACTTATTTTGTTGTAACATATTTGTATTGTAAACCATTATGTAATGGTCGTGTGTAAACAGGATATTTTAGATTATCATTATTTGATAATCTACGTAAAGCTTTTTAAACCTTTATTGATGAAATAAAGGTTATGGTTTGTTTTAAAATGAATGCAGTCTTTGAAAAACGTCTCATATAGAGGTCAAAACCTCGCAACGAAATCAATTAATATGGAACGTTTTTAATCAATAAGAACGGGACATTTCAGTTGGTATCCGAGCGTTGGTCTTAGAGAACCAGAATTTTGCATTAGTGTGTCTTATCGAGTTTGTTAGGATGCATTAGTGAGTCTGGACTTCGACCGTGTTTACTTGAAAAATGATTGCTTAACAAATTTTGTTGGAAACTATATATTTTTAACATGTGAATATTATGTGATATATTAATCTCTTAACGCGTTTGATATTATGTGATAGATGTCTACCTCTAGAACAAGTCCCATTGACTCACCTAATAATAATAATGAAGAGTCAAATGTAAATTGGAATGATTCGTGGACTGATTCACAAGTTCCCGAAGAGGAACCGGAAGAAGAGTCGGAACCGGAAGAAGAATCGGAACCGAATGAAGAAATAGAACCGGTGGGGAAAATAATAAAACGGTTAAGTAAAAGAAAATCCTCAACCAACCGACCAAGGTTAATTATGGTCAATGGTGTTTCTGCCAAGGAAGCAAAATATTGGGAGGATTACCAATTCTCCGATGAATCGGATTCCGACGAGAATTTCGATGATGTTATAGAAATTACCCCAACTGAATTTAAAAAGGCGAAAGAAAATAATAAGGGAAAGGGCATAAAAATAGAGAAATCTAATTCCAACCCCGATGAACTTTATATGTATCGTCAACCCCCGAAGTCCTTAAGTTGTAACAATGACCCGGGAACCTCTAAACCACCAGGTTTTTCTAAACCAATGTGGACAACGACGGCTCGTATTAGGGGAACATCATATATCCCTAGAAACTTGGCAAAACGAACCAAAACCGAACAAGAAGAAACGAGCGAGTCGGAATAAGATAGTTATATTCGTGTGGTGTAATATATGTAATATAGCGTGCTTATGCTTTATGATATATGTAAAAATTGCTTGTATTAATAAGTATTTTTTTTATGAATCTAACTCTTGTCTATTTTACAGTATAAAAACACAAAATGGATAGACAACCCAATATTTTAAGAGACCTACCCGGAGACATGATTGATGAAATCTTGTCTAGAGTCGGTCAGAATTCCTCGGCACAACTATTTAAGGCGAGATCAGTTTGTAAGACATTCGAAGAACGTTCCAAGAATGCCTTGGTTTATAAAAGGCTTTCGTTCGGAAGATGGGGGATATCACATTGGGAAATCCATAAGTTACGATGTGTTTACTTTGACGCATATATTGCGGGGAACCCAAATGCTATTTTACGCAACGGGTTAAGAAATTATTTTGACTCAGTATATCCGAATATAGGACTTCGTGATTTACAAAAAGCGGCTAACATGCAACATAAAGAAGCATGTTATGCTTACGGGTTAGTAATGTTCGCTTCTCACCAAAGTGAGAACAAGAACATCGGGCTACAACTATTAAACAAAACGTTCCCACAAGTAACGGAGTCGGTAATTGGGATAAGAAATGAGGTTTTTAGGTTATTACGAGACTGTTGGTCATTACGTAACCCTCGTCCCTTTGACGACGTTACAACACGCTGTCTTATCAACGGCCATAACGGTTATGTTCCAAAAGACCAAGGATGGGAAGTAGTCCTAGTAAAACCAGAATGCATGACTTGTTTCTGGACGTATGAATTACGTGTCTTTATTGCCTTTGCTGAACGACTTGTGTACTAGCTAGAATTATCTTCACAACTATCTTGTATCAAAGTTATTGTGTGCTATATTTCATGCTTTATGTAAAATAAGCGGTATTGTAAGTTTGTAAAATATTGTATAAAAGTTTGAACGTGAAATATTATTACAATCAGTTTTTCATATAGAATTGTAGTAGTTGAATTGTATATTAGCTACTAAGTATGAACTTAATGGGTAGGTACTACCCGAATTTAAACTTATAAAATGCTAATATGAAGAAAAAGCTTTTATAAATGAGTTCATATTATGCTACGAAATACTATTAACTACTCTTAATATTCTGTATGATTAACTTGTTCCATTTGACTATTTTGAAGGAAATGGCACCGACTACTCGACACACCGTGAATATGAATGAAGAGGAATTCCGTACTTTTCTAGCTTCAAACATAGCCGCAGTACAGGCTGCGCTACATACCAACAATAACCTTGGATCTAGCAGTACATGAAATCATGTAGGATGCACCTACAAAGAATTCACTGCCTGCAAACCTTTGGAATTTGATGGAACCGAAGGACCGATCGGATTGAAACGGTGGACCGAGAAGGTCGAATCGGTGTTTGCCATAAGTAAGTGTACTGAAGAGGACAAAGTGAAGTATGCTACGCATACCTTCACAGGTTCTGCGTTAACATGGTGGAATACCTATCTAGAGCAAGTGGGACAAGACGATGCGTACGCACTACCGTGGTCAGCATTCAAGCACTTGATGAATGAGAAGTACCGTCCCAGAACCGAGGTCAATAAGCTCAAGACAGAACTTAGAGGGTTACGAACCCAAGGATTTGATATTACCACGTACGAAAGACGATTCACAGAATTGTGCCTATTGTGTCCGGGAGCATTCGAAGATGAGGAAGAGAAGATCGACGCATTTGTAAAAGGATTACCGGAAAGAATCCAAGAAGATATAAGTTCACACGAGCCCGCCTCCATACAACAGGCATGTAGAATGGCTCACAAACTAGTGAACCAGATTGAAGAAAGAATTAAAGAACAGACTGCTGAAGAGGCCAATGTGAAGCAAGTCAAAAGAAAGTGGGAGGAAAACGGTGATAAGAATCACCAATACAACAACAACAGCAATTACAACAATAATTGCAACAATTATCCCAACAATCGCAACATCAATCGCAACAACAACAAACGGCCCAACAACAACAACAACAACAACAACAACAACTACAACAATCATCCCAACAACAATAATAACCGCAACAACAACAATCAGAAGCAGCTATTCCAAAGGTGTGAAAAGTATCACTCGGGGTTCTGCACCAAATTTTGCAACAAGTGTAAAAGAAATGGTCATAGCGCGGCGAAGTGTGAGGTCTACAGACCAGGGGTTAATAGAACGAAAGGAACAAATGGTGTCGGAACAACTAATGGCGGAGCAAGTAGTGTCGGAGCAAGTTATGCTAATGTAGTTTGTTATAAATGTGGAAAACCGGGCCACATTATTAGAAATTGCCCGAACCAGGAGAACATGAATGGACAAGGCCGCGGAAGAGTTTTCAATATTAATGCGGCAGAGGCACAGGAAGACCCGGAGCTTGTTACGGGTACGTTTCTTATTGACAATAAATCTGCTTACGTTTTATTTGATTCGGGTGCAGATAGAAGCTATATGAGTAGAGATTTTTGTGCTAAATTAAGTTGTCCATTGACGCCTTTGGATAGTAAATTTTTACTCGAATTAGCAAATGGTAAATTAATTTCAGCAGATAATATATGTCGGAATCGAGAAATTAAACTAGTTAACGAAACATTTAAGATTGATTTGATACCAGTAGAGTTAGGGAGTTTTGATGTGATAATCGGTATGGACTGGTTGAAAGAAGTGAAAGCAGAGATCGTTTGTTACAAAAATGCAATTCGCATTATACGAGAAAAAGGAAAACCCTTAATGGTGTACGGAGAAAAGGGCAACACGAAGCTACATCTTATTAGTAATTTGAAGGCACAAAAACTAATAAGAAAAGGTTGCTATGCTGTTCTAGCACACGTCGAGAAAGTACAAACTGAAGAAAAGAGCATCAATGATGTTCCCATTGCAAAAGAATTTCCCGATGTATTTCCGAAAGAATTACCGGGATTACCCCCACATAGATCCGTTGAATTTCAAATAGATCTTGTACCAGGAGCTGCACCAATAGCTCGTGCTCCTTACAGACTCGCACCCAGCGAGATGAAAGAACTGCAAAGCCAATTACAAGAACTTTTAGAGCGTGGTTTCATTCGACCAAGCACATCACCGTGGGGAGCTCCTGTTTTGTTTGTCAAGAAGAAAGATGGTACATTCAGGTTGTGTATCGACTACCGAGAGTTGAACAAACTTACCATCAAGAACCGCTACCCTCTACCGAGAATCGACGACTTATTTTATCAACTACAAGGCTCGTCTGTTTATTCAAAGATTGACTTACGTTCCGGGTATCATCAAATGCGGGTGAAAGAAGATGATATTCCAAAGACTGCTTTCAGAACACGTTACGGTCATTACGAGTTTATGGTCATGCCGTTTGGTTTAACTAATGCACCAGCTGTGTTCATGGACCTTATGAACCGAGTGTGTGGACCATACCTTGACAAGTTTGTCATTGTTTTCATTGATGACATACTTATTTACTCAAAGAATGACCAAGAACACGGTGAACATTTGAGAAAGGTGTTAGAAGTATTGAGGAAGGAAGAATTGTACGCTAAGTTTTCAAAGTGTGCATTTTGGTTGGAAGAAGTTCAATTCCTCGGTCACATAGTGAACAAAGAAGGTATTAAGGTGGATCCGGCAAAGATAGAAACTGTTGAAAAGTGGGAAACCCCGAAAACTCCGAAACACATACGCCAGTTTTTAGGACTAGCTGGTTACTACAGAAGGTTCATCCAAGACTTTTCCAGAATAGCAAAACCCTTGACTGCATTAACGCATAAAGGGAAGAAATTTGAATGGAATGATGAACAAGAGAAAGCGTTTCAGTTATTGAAGAAAAAGCTAACTACGGCACCTATATTGTCATTGCCTGAAGGGAATGATGATTTTGTGATTTATTGTGATGCATCAAAGCAAGGTCTCGGTTGTGTATTAATGCAACGAACGAAGGTGATTGCTTATGCGTCTAGACAATTGAAGATTCACGAACAAAATTATACGACGCATGATTTGGAATTAGGCGCGGTTGTTTTTGCATTAAAGACTTGGAGGCACTACTTATATGGGGTCAAAAGTATTATATATACCGACCACAAAAGTCTTCAACACATATTTAATCACAAACAATTGAATATGAGGCAGCGTAGGTGGATTGAATTATTGAATGATTACGACTTTGAGATTCGTTACCACCCGGGGAAGGCAAATGTGGTAGCCGATGCCTTGAGCAGGAAGGACAGAGAACCCATTCGAGTAAAATCTATGAATATAATGATTCATAATAACCTTACTACTCAAATAAAGGAGGCGCAACAAGGAGTTTTAAAAGAGGGAAATTTAAAGGATGAAATACCCAAAGGATCGGAGAAACATCTTAATATTCGGGAAGACGGAACCCGGTATAGGGCTGAAAGGATTTGGGTACCAAAATTTGGAGATATGAGAGAAATGGTACTTAGAGAAGCTCATAAAACCAGATACTCAATACATCCTGGAACGGGGAAGATGTACAAGGATCTCAAGATACATTTTTGGTAGCCGGGTATGAAAGCCGATGTTGCTAAATACGTAGGAGAATGTTTGACGTGTTCTAAGGTCAAAGGTGAGCATCAGAAACCATCAGGTCTACTTCAACAACCCGAAATCCCAGAATGGAAATGGGAAAACATTACCATGGATTTCATCACTAAATTGCCAAGGACTACAAGTGGTTTTGATACTATTTGGGTAATAGTTGATCGTCTCACCAAATCAGCACACTTCCTGCCAATAAGAGAAGATGACAAGATGGAGAAGTTAGCACGACTGTATTTGAAGGAAGTCGTCTCCAGACATGGAATACCAATCTCTATTATCTCTGATAGGGATGGCAGATTTATTTCAAGATTCTGGCAGACATTACAGCAAGCATTAGGAACTCGTCTAGACATGAGTACTGCCTATCATCCACAAACTGATGGGCAGAGTGAAAGGATGATACAAACGCTTGAAGACATGCTACGAGCATGTGTTATTGATTTCGGAAACAGTTGGGATCGACATCTACCATTAGCAGAATTTTCGTACAACAACAGCTACCATTCAAGCATTGAGATGGCGCCGTTTGAAGCACTTTATGGTAGAAAGTGCAGGTCTCCGATTTGTTGGAGTGAAGTGGGGGATAGACAGATTACGGGTCCGGAGATTATACAAGAAACTACCGAGAAGATCATCCAAATTCAACAACGGTTGAAAACCGCCCAAAGTCGACAAAAGAGCTACGCTGACATTAAAAGAAAAGATATAGAATTTGAAATTGGAGAGATGGTCATGCTTAAAGTTGCACCTTGGAAAGGCATTGTTCGATTTGGTAAACGAGGGAAATTAAATCCAAGGTATATTGGACCATTCAAGATTATTGATCGTGTCGGACCAGTAGCTTACCGACTTGAGTTACCTCAACAACTCACGGCTGTACATAACACTTTCCACGTCTCGAATTTGAAGAAATGTTTTGCTAAAGAAGATCTCACTATTCCGTTAGATGAAATCCAAATCAACGAAAAACTTCAATTCATCGAAGAACCCGTCGAAATAATGGATCGTGAGGTTAAAAGACTTAAGCAAAACAAGATACCAATTGTTAAGGTTCGATGGAATGCTCGTAGAGGACCCGAGTTCACCTGGGAGCGTGAAGATCAGATGAAGAAGAAATACCTGCATCTATTTCCAGAAGATTCGTCAACACCTTCAACAGCTTAAAATTTCAGGACGAAATTTATTTAACGGGTAGGTACTGTAGTGACCCAAACTTTTCCATGTTTATATATATTAATTGAGATTGATATTTACATGATTAAATGTTTCCAACATGTTAAGCAATCAAACTTGTTAAGACTTGATTAATTGAAATATGTTTCATATAGACAATTGACCACCCAAGTTGACCGGTGATTCACGAACGTTAAAACTTGTAAAAACTATATGATGACATATATATGGATATATATATAGTTAACATGATACTATGATAAGTAAACATATCATTAAGTATATTAACAATGAACTACATATGTAAAAACAAGACTACTAACTTAATGATTTTTAAACGAGACATATATGTAACGATTATCGTTGTAAAGACATTTAATGTATATATATCATATCAAGAGATATTCATACATGATAATATCATGATAATATAATAATTTAAAATCTCATTTGATATTATAAACATTGGGTTAACAACATTTAACAAGATCGTTAACCTAAAGGTTTCAAAACAACACTTACATGTAACGAGTAACGATGACTTAACGACTCAGTTAAAATGTATATACATGTAGTGTTTTAATATGTATTTATACACTTTTTAAAGACTTCAATACACTTATCAAAATACTTCTACTTAACAAAAATGCTTACAATTACATCCTCGTTCAGTTTCATCAACAATTCTACTCGTATGCACCCGTATTCGTACTCGTACAATACACAGCGTTTAGATGTATGTACTATTGGTATATACACTCCAATGATCAGCTCTTAGTAGCCCATGTGAGTCACCTAACACATGTGGGAACCATCATTTGGCAACTAGCATGAAATATCTCATAAAATTACAAAAATATGAGTAATCATTCATGACTTATTTACATGAAAACAAAATTACATATCCTTTATATCTAATCCATACACCAACGACCAAAAACACCTACAAACACTTTCATTCTTCAATTTTCTTCATCTAATTGATCTCTCTCAAGTTCTATCTTCAAGTTCTAAGTGTTCTTCATATATTCTACAAGTTCTAGTTACATAAAATCAAGAATACTTTCAAGTTTGCTAGCTCACTTCCAATCTTGTAAGGTGATCATCCAACCTCAAGAAATCTTTGTTTCTTACAGTAGGTTATCATTCTAATACAAGGTAATAATCATATTCAAACTTTGGTTCAATTTCTATAACTATAACAATCTTATTTCAAGTGATGATCTTACTTGAACTTGTTTTCGTGTCATGATTCTGCTTCAAGAACTTCGAGCCATCCAAGGATCCGTTGAAGCTAGATCCATTTTTCTCTTTTACAGTAGGTTTATCCAAGGAACTTAAGGTAGTAATGATGTTCATAACATCATTCGATTCATACATATAAAGCTATCTTATTCGAAGGTTTAAACTTGTAATCACTAGAACATAGTTTAGTTAATTCTAAACTTGTTCTCAAACAAAAGTTAATCCTTCTAACTTGACTTTTAAAATCAACTAAACACATGTTCTATATCTATTTGATATGCTAACTTAATGATTTAAAACCTGGAAACACGAAAAACACCGTAAAACCGGATTTACGCCGTCGTAGTAACACCGCGGGCTGATTTGGGTTAGTTAATTAAAAACTATGATAAACTTTGATTTAAAAGTTGTTATTCAGAGAAAATGATTTTTATTATGAACATGAAACTATATCCAAAAATTATGGTTAAACTCAAAGTGGAAGTATGTTTTCTAAAATGGTCATCTAGACGTCGTTCTTTCGACTGAAATGACTACCTTTACAAAAACGACTTGTAACTTATTTTTCCGACTATAAACCTATACTTTTTCTGTTTAGATTCATAAAATATAGTTCAATATGAAACCATATCAATTTGATTCACTCAAAACGGATTTAAAATGAAGAAGTTATGGGTAAAACAAGATTGGATAATTTTTCTCATTTTAGCTACGTGAAAATTGGTAACAAATCTATTCCAACTATAACTTAATCAACTTGTATTGTATATTATGTAATCTTGAGATACCATAGACACGTATACAATGTTTCGACCTATCATGTCGACACATCTATATATATTTCGGAACAACCATAGACACTCTATATGTGAATGTTGGAGTTAGCTATACAGGGTTGAGGTTGATTCCAAAATATATATAGTTTGAGTTGTGATCAATACTGAGATACGTATACACTGGGTCGTGGATTGATTCAAGATAATATTTATAGATTTATTTCTGTACATCTAACTGTGGACAACTAGTTGTAGGTTACTAACGAGGACAGCTGACTTAATAAACTTAAAACATCAAAATATATTAAAAGTGTTGTAAATATATTTTGAACATACTTTGATATATATATGTATATATTGTTATAGGTTCGTGAATCAACCAGTGGCCAAGTCTTACTTCCCGACGAAGTAAAAATCTGTGAAAGTGAGTTATAGTCCCACTTTTAAAATCTAATATTTTTGGGATGAGAATACATGCAGGTTTTATAAATGATTTACAAAATAGACACAAGTACGTGAAACTACATTCTATGGTTGAATTATCAAAATCGAATATGCCCCTTTTTATTAAGTCTGGTAATCTAAGAATTAGGGAACAGACACCCTAATTGACGCGAATCCTAAAGATAGATCTATTGGGCCTAACAAACCCCATCAAAAGTACCGGATGCTTTAGTACTTCGAAATTTATATCATATCCGAAGGGTGTCCCGGAATGATGGGGATATTCTTATATATGCATCTTGTTAATGTCGGTTACCAGGTGTTCATCATATGAATGATTTTTATCTCTATGTATGGGATGTGTATTGAAATATGAAATCTTGTGGTCTATCATTATGATTTGATATATATAGGTTAAACCTATAACTCACCAACATTTTTGTTGACGTTTTAAGCATGTTTATTCTCAGGTGATTATTAAGAGCTTCCGCTGTCGCATACTTAAATAAGGACGAGATTTGGAGTCCATGCTTGTATGATATTGTGTAAAAACTGCATTCAAGAAACTTATTTTGTTGAAACATATTTGTATTGTAAACCATTATGTAATGGTCGTGTGTAAACAGGATATTTTAGATTATCATTATTTGATAATCTACGTAAAGCTTTTTAAACCTTTATTGATGAAATAAAGGTTATGGTTTGTTTTAAAATGAATGCAGTCTTTGAAAAACGTCTCATATAGAGGTCAAAACCTCGCAACGAAATCAATTAATATGGAACGTTTTTAATCAATAAGAACGGGACATTTCAAAAATGAGCTAATGCACAGCGGAAGATTTCTTTAATACCTGAGAATAAACATGCTTTAAAGTGTCAACCAAAAGGTTGGTGTGTTCATAGGTTTATCATAACAATCATTTCAATATATTAATAGACCACAAGATTTCCGTTTATAAATATATGTACACTCGCAAGTGTATAAGAGTATTCTATAAATTGTAGGCACCCGGTAACAAGCCTTAACGTTCATGTTTTACCCTCTGAAGTACACCAGATCAGGTGTGTTTAAAATAACCTCGAAGTACTAAAGCATCCCATAGTCAGGATGGGGTTTGTCAGGCCCAATAGATCTATCTTTAGGATTCGCGCCTACCGTACATAGACAAGTAGTTTAATGTTACCAAGCTAAGGGTATATTTCTGGTTTAAACCCACGTAGAATTAGTTTTAGTACTTATGCCTATTTCGTAAAACATTTACAAAAAACAGCGCATGTATTCTCAGTCCCAAAAATATATATAAAAGGGAGCAAATGAAACTCACCATACTGTATTTCGTAGTAAAAATACATATAACGTCATTTAACAAGTGCAAGGTTGGCCTCGGATTCACGAACCTATATTAATTATATATATTTATATGTTGGTCAATATTTGTCTAACAATTTTTGGTCAAGTCATAGTGTACCACAATCCTAATGCTCGAGACTAATATGCAAAAGTCAACAAAAGTCAACGTGACCCAAAATGACTTCTAAAATTTATACGTGTTTATTATATAACTTAACTATAGTCGTTTTATATGTTTAAATATATTTATTAGATTTTATAATAATAAAAGTCATTTATTAATAAAAATTTATATTAACGTTTATATATGATAAAATATACTTTTATATATCTTAAGTAGTAAAATTTATAAAGTTCACTTAATATCTTAAAACTATAGCGGTAAGTATTATTAATGTAATTATATTACGCGTGGTGAAAAATATCTTTGTATCCCATATTTATTTGATAAAATAATATTGATCATAATAATAATAAGTAAAAGTTGTATTATTTTGTAATAATAATTATTATTATTCTATAAAAAAATAACAATATTTATATTTACTAAAAATGTTATTATGATAAAATGATAATACTAACATAATAGTAATAATGATATTTTATAATAACAATGATATTTCTCTTAAAATAATAACGACGATAGTAATAATAATCATTTTAACAATAATACTAAAATTCAGTTGACTATAACTTCAAATCCGTTCATCGAAACCATTCGATATCTAAATGAAAAGTTCTTAATTTTTCGCTAGCTTTCCAATGACATGCATATCATATACCCTATCTCAGTAGCATATGTATCTAATTCAGGATTCAACAAACCTATCTAAGGATAATATCGAATGTACAAGCATGCATAATCCTATATACTCGAGCACTAGTCAGGGATACACTATTGATATATAAAAGTTAAGTTATGAGTGCTCACGTATTAATATTGAGATTCAATATTGCAGAAAAGTACGTAGACGCAACGGAGATGATAAACACTAGATTGACCTCACGAGCATACCCATGAACCATACCCATCACCTCCATATCTATAACCCATAATTTCCTTAGCTTCGACTCATTCAAAAAACTATTTTGAAATCACTCGGACATCACTTCGTCGTAATATTTTATGTATACTAATAATATCTTGAAATAATATAGAGCAAATATATATATATATATATATATATATATATATATATATATATATATATATATATATATATATATATATATATATATATATGTAAATCGATTGAGAGAGTTTAGAGAAATATATTTTCAAGTTTCTATGAAATAATGAAACCTATTGAATTCTATTTATAATAGATTTTTGAATTATTAAAGTGAATTATTAAAGTATGAATTATTAAAGTATGAATTATTAAAGTGAATTATTAAAGTATGAATTATTAAAGTAAATTATTAAAGTATGAATTATTAAAGTTAAAGTAAAGTAAAAGTAAAGTAAAGGTAAAGTTAAAGTATAGTAAAAGTATAAAAACTATGTATGTATAATACGTGTATAAATATATATAATATTAATTTAAATTGTTATATATATTTAATGAAATAAAATATAAATATCGTTATATTTATTATACTGGTTAAGTAATGAGTTGTCAAAAGTGATTCTAGATATTTATAAAAGTTATATACGTTTTAATAATAAAGTTCTTTTTAAACTGAAAACGTTTTTGTACGTTTGAAAATAGATTAATAGAATATTATGGAAACCAATTCTCCACTAGCTTTTGTCTAACTTTCGTAAATGAAACTTTTTATTTTTATTTATAAATAGCTTTACAAATTATTCCGAATATCGTTAATAGGAATAGATTTCTCAAATCATAGTGGACCTCTCAACAGAGACTTGTAATCATAATTCAATGTTTCTGATAATTCAATCATTTAATATATATTTTTTTAATTTCATCGATAATCATATTGAAACAAATACGTTCATATAAAGCATTATACTTTTAAATACTTTGTTGACATTTTCAATTTATAACATATACACATATACATACATATTCATATATGTTCATTTAATGGTTCGTGAATCATTGGAATTTGGTCGAGGTTTAAATGAATGTATAAACATAGTTTAAAATCCTTGAGATTTAACTTAACAAACATTGCTTATCGTGTCAGAATAATATAAAGATAAAGTTTAAATTTAGTCGGAAATTTCCGGGTCGTCACACCCTACACTGTACCAAGTGTAGTAAAAATGAAGTACTATGCAACCGTTTACGATACTAGAGCGACTAGCCCGGTTGGGGTTGTCAAACCCGATAGATCTATCAATAGAAATCACGCTTACATGCTCTTACAACATGTAAATATTAGTTACCAAGCTATTAGGGAAAAATATGCAAAGTGGTACAACTCAACGTAGAATATGTTTTTAGTACTTGTGTCCATTTCGTAAAACATATATAAAAATAACGGATGTATTCTCAGCCCAAAAATATATATTGCAAAAGCAATTAAAAAGGGAGCAAATGAAACTCACCTGTAAGTCGTTGATAGTAAGTAATATTATATTTCAATTCGATGAAAAAATACGATTCGGCCTTCGACAGATTCACAAACCTATAATAATAATATGTATCAACTATACTATAATTATATTTGATTAATAATTATATCATACTTATACAATACTTTAAATTGTCAAGTTAGTAGTCCAAAATAGTCCGAAAAGTCCAACAGTCCAATAATTGGTATTATATATATATATATATATATATATATATATATATATATATATATATATATATATATATATATATATATATAATCTTAGAATTACCCCCACGACGTATTGTATACGTATTGTCTTTGCATCAACCCAGAGACGTATTGTATACGTATTGTCTTAGAATTAACTAAGACGTATTGTGTACGTGTTGTCTTAGGATTTATCAAAACGTATTGTATATTTATTGTCATGGAATGTACCAAGATTATTATATATATATACAATCTCGGAATTAACTAAGATTATAACATTTTGTTATATTAATGGTAACATGTCCAAATATATATAAGATATAGAAAATTTAGCAAGGATATGGTTAATATAGTTTTTACAATATAAATTTTGTCCATACAACGTTAATTTTAGCAGATTATGTTTTGCTCGCCAAATATTCATTACAACTCCGTTTAAAGTGAATCAAATTGCTATGGTTTCATAATGAACTGTAGTAATTATAACTAAACTTAAAAAGTAGTGGTTTATAGTCAGAGTTACAGGTTACAAGTCATATTTGAAAGAGGTAGTCATTTCCGTCGAAAAACGACATCTTGATGACCATTTTGAAAAACATATTTCTACTTTGATTTTAACCATAATTTTTGGATATGATATCATGTTCATATGAAATATAATTTTCTATAAGAACAACTTTTAATTCAAATATTATCATAGTTTTTAATTATCCAACCCAAAACAGCCCCCGGTTTTACTACTACGGCGTATGTCCGGTTTTACGGTGTTCTTCGTGTTTCCAGATTTTAAATCATTAAGTTAGCATATAATATAGATATAAAACATGTTTTTAGCTGATTTTAAAAGTTATGTTAGAAGGATTAACTTTATTTGCCAACAAATTTAGAATTAACTAAACTATGTTCTAGTGATTACAAGTTTAATTCTTCGAATAAGATAGTTATATATATATATATATATATATATATATATATATATATATATATATATATATATATATATATATATATATATATATATATATATATATATATATATATGTATTGAATGATGTTATGAACATTATTGCTACCTCAAGTATAGTAGGTAAACCTACTGGAAATGATGAGAAAATAACTTGAGCTTCAAAGGATCTTTGATGGCTTGGAAGTTCTTGAAGCAGAATCATGACACGAAAACAAATTCAAGTAAGATTACTACTTGATTTAAGATAGTTATGTTTATAGAAATTGAACCAAAGCTTGGATATGATTATTACCTTGATTAAGAATGAAAAGTTACTGAGATTAGATGGAAGTTCTTGATCTTTGATGAGTTGTTGGATTGGATTAAAAAGATTGGAAGTAATCTTGCAACCTTCTTGATTCTAGGTTGTTTTTATGATGATTAAAGCTTGTAATTGAAGCTAGATGATGGGGAAAATACTTGGAGATGATCAAGTATGAAGTTAGGAGTATTTTAAGAGAGAAATGGGAGTGTAAGTATGAGAAAATGGAATGAAGAAATCGTGTGCATGCATAAAAATGTTTTTAGTTTATAAAGAAAGAAAAGATTCCTAATTTTTTTTCTTGCTAAATAATTCATGCTACTTGACAAATAGTTGGTTCCACATGTTCCTTAATAATTTAAGGCTGCTAGGGAGCAGATTTTTAGTTTTATATACCAATAGAGAATACATCTAGAAGTTGGGTATAATACGAGTGCAAATACCGAGCGATTACGAGTAGAATTCTTGATGAAAATGAATGAGAATGGAATTGTAACCATTTTTGTAAACTATGAGTGTTTTGATATATGTCTTGAAGCCTTCCAAAAGTGTATTAATATATCTTAATAAACTACATGTATATACATTTTAACTGAGTCGTTAAATCATCGTTAGTCGTTACACGTAAGTGTTGTTTCGAAACCTTTAAGTTAACGACCTTGTTAAATGTAATTAATTCCATTGTTACTATATATAATAAGATGTTAAATTGTTATATTATCATGATAACATAGTGTGTTAATATATCTTACTATGATATATAAATATTAAGACGTTATTACAACGATAATCGTTACGTATATATTGAAATGTCCCGTTCTTATTGATTAAAAACGTTCCATATTAATTGATTTCGTTGCGAGGTTTTGACCTCTATATGAGACGTTTTTTAAAGACTGCATTCATTTTAAAACAAACCATAACCTTTATTTCATAAATAAAGGTTTAAAAAGCTTTACGTAGATTATCAAATAATGATAATCTAAAATATCCTGTTTACACACGACCATTACATAATGGTTTACAATACAAATATGTTACATCGAAATCAGTTTCTTGAATGCAGTTTTTACATAATATCATACAAATATGGACTCCAAATCTTGTCCTTATTTTAGTATGCAACAGCGGAAGCTCTTAGTATTCACCTGAGAATAAACATGCTTTAAACGTCAACAAAAATGTTGGTGAGTTATAGGTTTAACCTATATATATCAAATCGTAACAATAGACCACAAGATTTCATATTTCAATACACATCCCATACATAGAGATAAAAATTATTCATATGGTGAACACCTGGTAACTGACATTAACAAGATGCATATATAAGAATATCCCCATCGTTCCGGGACACCCTTCGGATATGATATAAATTTCGAAGTACTAAAGCATCTGGTACTTTGGATGGGGTTTGTTAGGCCCAATAGATCTATCTTTAGGATTCGTGTCAATTAGGGTGTCTGTTCCCTAATTCTTAGATTACCAGACTTAATAAAAAGGGGCATATTCGATTTCGATAATTCAACCATAGAATGTAGTTTCACGTACTTGTGTCTATTTTGTAAATCATTTATAAAACCTGCATGTATTCTCATCCCAAAAATATTAGATTTTAAAAGTGGGACTATAACTCACTTTCATAGATTTTTACTTCGTCGGGAAGTAAGACTTAGCCACTGGTTGATTCACGAACCTATAACAATATATACATATATATCAAAGTATGTTCAAAATATATTTACAATACTTTTAATACATTTTGATGTTTTAAGTTTATTAAGTCAACTGTCCTCGTTAGTAACCTACAACTAGTTGTCCACAGTTAGATGTACAGAAATAAATTGATAAATATTATCTTGAATCAATCCACGACCCATTGTATACGTATCTCAGTATTGATCACAACTCAAACTATATATATATTTTGGAATCAACCTCAACCCTGTATAGCTAACTCCAACATTCACATATAGAGTGTCTATGGTTGTTCCGCAATATATATATATATATATATATATATATATATATATATATATATATATATATATATATATATATATATATATATATATAGATGGGTCGACATGATAGGTCGAAACATTGTATACGTGTCTATGGTATCTCAAGATTACATAATATACAATATAAGTTGATTAGGTTATGGTTGGAATAGATTTATTACTAACTTTCACGTAGGTAAAATGAGTAGTTTTTATCAATCTTGTTTTACTCGCCATTTCTTCGTTTCTAATCCGTTTTGAGTGATTCCATTGGCCACGGTTTCGTATTGAACTTAACTTTATGAATCTAAATAGAAAAAGTATAAGTTTTGTAACAACCCGGATTTTTCCAATCGTTTTATACTTATGAGATTAATATTTACATAAATTAAACCTTACCAACATAATAAGCAATCCAAATTGTTGAGACTTGTGTTTTTAAAAAGAGTTTTACACAACGTTTGACCGTCCAATTTGACCGATGATATCACGAACTATATAACATACGATAATTATACGTTTGTGTATATATATATGTATTTATATATATTTAACATGATCTAAGGATGGTTTAACATCTCATTGTGTACTAATGACAATGAGTTATAAGTATAATTTGAAACTACTAACTTAAGTTTTCAAAAAGATAACTATACGTAACATTCTTTGATATATATACTTATAACCTATAATGCTTATACATGTATCGTATATATAATGTATTTAATCACTTTTTAAGGACTTAAATACATAAAACAATATAAGTATATTCACAAAAGATAGCTATATTCAAATTCTCATTCCGTTTCCTCAAGATTTCTATATGTATATCTAGGGTATATGTACCCGTATCATACCCAGCTTCTATATGTATTTACTATTGGTATATACACATCAAATCAACATCCTAATCAACATTATTACTGCCCTAGATATGAGGTAACTAGGATTTGTCAAGTAGCATGAATTATTAGTAAGAAAACAAAATTAGGAATCCTTTTCTTTCTTTATAAACTAAAAACGTTTTTATGAATGAACACCATTTCTTCACTCCATTTTCTCATATCTACACCCTCATTTCTCTCTCAAAATACTCCTAACTTCATACTTGATCATCTCCAAGCATTTTCCCCATCATTTAGCTTCAATTACAAGCCTTAAACACCATAAGAAAACTCTTTCAAGAACATATCAAAATAACCACCCATTTGAAGAAGTATACTTCCAACCTTTTGATCTAACTCCACCACTCTATGATTCCAAGATTTTTTCTTATCTCTTAGAGTAACTTTGTCCAAGTAACTTGAGGTAGTAACCTTGTTCATAATCTTGTTCGTTTCATAATTATATAGCTATCTTATTTTATGTTGTAAAATTTTAACAACAAGAACATAGTTTGAATGATTTCAAACTTGTTTGCAAACTAAATAGATCCTTCTAACTTAACTTTTAAAACACTTCAAGACCTGTAATATATCATAATGATATGCTAACTTAACAAGATATAACTTGGTTTTACAAAGAACACCTTAAAAACTGAATCTACATCGTCGGAGTGCAACCGGGGACTGTTTTGGGTTGGATAATTAAAAACCATCTTGAACTTTGAATTGGAAGTTCATGTTCTGGAAAAATGATATTTCTTATGAATATGTTAACACATAAAAATTTCATGGTTTAACTCAAAGTGTAAGTATTTTTAGAAAAATGATCATTACATGTTGTTTTTATGATGGAAAATGATCACTTTCATAAGTTTTACCAAAGTTTGACCTATAACCTGTGATTTCAAATACAAACTAAGGTATTTTCAGTTCATATTCTTAAAATTTGACTCGATCCAAGGAAGTGGCAAGTTGAACCAACAAAAACGGAGTTGTAATGAAGAAACTACGACTAAAACAAGATTGGGTATCCGAAGCTAGTTTAGCTACGAAAATATTTGGAGATAAAGTAAATTAATCATATATTTTCTAATTAATATGATATTTTATATATAATTACTTATGATTTGATTTTATATATTTTAGGACCACCCGTAAACAACACGAGAAGATTAATCATAAGACCTCATGATTGTACGCAACACGTCATTTGACAACACGGTACTTTATGTACGCAACACGTCATTTGACAACATGGTACCATGGGTCGAGATTAATTTTGATCAATGCGAATACGATGGGGTCTTTATTTATTTTATTGAGCAACTAATTGTGGACCACTAACATCGGACTGCTAACTACGGACTAAGAAAATATTAAAAGTATTATAGGTATATATATATATATATATATATATATATATATATATATATATACATATATATATATATATATATATATATATATATATATATGTAACGATTACTTGAAAAGAAAATATGTTGATATATTATATATATATGGTTAGGTTCGTGATATCTATCGGAGACCAAGTCGAGTTAAATACCTTCAAGGCAAAAGTGAGTATATAGTCCCACTTTTAAACTCTAAATATTTCGGGATGAGAATACATGCATTTTATGATTTACGTTATGGACACAAGTGATTAAAAAATATATTCTACGTTGAGTTGTACCACTGGCATACTTCCATGTAGCTTGGTAACTACTATTTACATGTGGTATTGTAAACGCGAATCCTGTTGATAGATCTATCGGGCCTGACAACCCCAACCGGACTGGACGACCAGTATTCAACGGTTGCACAGTACTTCGTTTTGGTAACTACACTTGGTACAGTGTAGTGAGATTTCATAATAAAGAGAATATGCGACGTTGATTAAATGTTAAGTATGGTTATCAAGTGCTCAACCACTTAGAATATTTTTATTAAAACGTTTATGTATATGAAATCTTGTGGTCTATATTTATAACGCTGCTAGCATTAAACCTATATCTCACCAACTTTATGTTGACGTTTAAAGCATGTTTATTCTCAGGTTCCTAGAAGTCTTCCGCTGTTTGAATATATGTTAGAGAAACCATGTGCATGGAGTCATACATGTTTTATTCGAGGAAGCATTGCATTCACAAAATCATCACCGTGTATTTATTTTGACTACATTGTCAACGGAAGTATTCTTGTAAACTGTTATTTGCGGTGATTGTCTATATGTAGAAATCATCAGATGTCGAAAACATTGAATTTTAAATATTCATTTATGGTATATCTTTTCAAAAGAATGCAATGTTTATAAAACGTATCATATAGAGGTCAAATGCCTCGTGATGTAATCATATGTTATTGTATTCGTCCCTATGGATTGGGTCGGGTCGTTTCATGTGGTATTAGAGCGGTGATCTTAGCGAACCAGGTCTACATTAGTGTGTCTAACTGATAAGTCGTTAGGTTGCATTAGTGAGTCTGGACTTCGACCGTGTCTGCATGTCAAAATTTTGCTTATCATTTTGTGTCGAAAATCATCTATTTATCATCTGTAGGAAATTACCTGCTTATCATCTTAAGTCTAAACGCGTCTTACTGCATTCATTGCATGAATGGTGTATAGACAAAATTCATATCTTAGCATATTTGCTAATTCATATCTACGCGTATCTGTTACTGTAAACTTTGTCTGACATATTCCGTAAATCCCTCCGTAATCTATGAGATCTTTTGTTCTATATATGTGGATATTCTATATAATTAGAATACCACCCGATAGCCGGAAAATCATTTCATATCGAAAAATCCTTTATTCAATCATACGAAATGGAACTCGTCACTAGTTGAAGTCCCTCAGATTCCGATATGGAATACCACTCAAGCTCCGAAAGCAGTATGACCGGAATGGATCAACCAATCAGTCATCATTTATTTTGGATGGATTGGGGATGGGTTCGTAGCCTCCTCAATCATTGGAGACAAGAAGAAGGTGATCCCTTCCATCCACCAAATTGCCCTCTTGACGATGAACCTGAAGCACTTACCGGCGAACCTGTTCGAGAAACCATTTTCTCTCTCATTTCCAGAGTATCTCGTTATGATTATATACTACATCAAATTCTAGATTTTATTTATCCGCTCGTCCGAACCGACAATCACTCCGGTGTAATAGAAGAAGTCAACGAGCTTCGCACTCGGGTAGTGGCTTTGGAGAATACGGTACGAAGGTTACAAACACCATCAGCAGCATCAGCAGCATAACCAGTACCGTCAATAACATCAACATCGCAAGCCTCAATACCCTAAGCACCAGCAGCATCACCAGCATCAACGTTATCACCATCATCAACATCAACAGGATCATTACCACCACCAACAATCACATCCACATCACACGCCTCAATATCACCATCCGTACCTCGGATATCAACGTCACACGCACCATAGATACCAAGAAGTACCAACAATAACAAACGATGAAGTATTGATTCATAACTTCATCGGAGAAACATTCTATGGTGATTATGTAATCTCTAAAGACATAGAGATTACCTATTTCTGCCTTAACCATAAATAAGATGAGTGGACAGAAATGATAAAAGGAAGAGTAGAAACCCCGACAAGAATGATGCGTAAGGTACAAGCTAGACTTGTTTTACCAACATCATCAGCAGTACCCTTAGCCTCACCAACACAGTCAGTGCTGTCAACATCGTTAGAATCATCAGCAGCTTTAACATCACAAGCTCCACCAGTTCAAGAATCACCGTGGACATCATCAATAACGCGTATATTGCATTAACGAATTATGAAGTATTAACTCATTCTTCTGAAGAATTTATATAAATATTTTATATATATGAATTCGGAAACCAAAATAAATCTTTTCGTACTAAGCTATTAAGTATGAATTGAAAAAGGGTAGATAGTACTCGTTTAAATTCATACTACAAATATGCAATGATGTACGTTCTTCGTCAGCAACTTAATCATCGTTAACTACAATCCCTGTTTCAATTCAATGAATTTCGTTTTATAATAAACCAAGTGTATTATTCAATAATATGTTTGATTTTACACTTTCATCTTCAATGTACTCGAAGCTTACTGGGAAACAACATTCATATCTTGCGAAGTTAGCAAGAGTTCAATGAGTATCAGCATGATTCACTAAGGAAATATATATAAGAATAAATAATGAAGTATTGATCCATAACTTCATTAATATTTTGTGAAGAATATGTGATTCCTAATCGTTTTAGAGATTACTTATTCTAGCTCAAATCGAAAATCAAATGAGTCTAATATTATATTGACTTATTAAATTTATGATTACATCTGAAGAAGATATATATGTACATATATTTTCATAAAGATTGTAATAAAATTCTCTGGTACAAAACATTACTTGTGAAAATTTTTTTAACGGGTAAGTAATACCCGAGAGATATATAAATTCACAATTAATATGATTATATTCTTCGACTCTGATTCAACAATCATCAACTATACTCACTACCTTCACAATAATATACATTCTTTCATAGAAATCAAAACAACCATTCTCATCCAAATTTGATTACGACAAAACGAAATCCAAGTCAAGACTTAACAGAAGACATCACTCTTAGGACTCTTACATCTTTCAAAACTATACTTTGACTTCAAAACTATGCTAGAACATCATTCGATTCTTGGAACCCAGAAAAAATATTTGTATCATTCAAAGTCCTAATATGTATATTAACAATTACAATCTATGATCAAACCCTTCGAAATTCCTGAAGACACTTCAAATAATGGACAATCGAGATGATGATCCAACCACACATTACCCGCAGTCTTGCATCTGAAAAGCTCTCAAAACTAAGGACATAATTTAACACGTATCCGCGTTAAATCTTTTAGCATTTATTAGCAAAAATAACTTTTCCTTTCCCAAAATAGCAAATTTTGTCACAGTTTCAGCAAGTTAACCTCGACTTTCCATTCGAAGTAGCCTTATTATAACCTGTAATACATACGATTACCCTTTTGTTACCAGGGAACCTTTTATATTCCACGACATTATCAGCAGATGTACTAGCAACTCGTTACCCCTTTGGCGGAATCAACAATTGGTATTTTGAAATCTCGCAGCATTTCTATTTCGGTAGTTATATATATATACAACGTCTATCCCCAAGAATTACATATTTCAAATGTGAAGTTTCTGAAAAATGCTCCAGTCTACGAATTAGTGCTATTAAGTTTTGGAAAAGACTGATAAAGTGGTAAAGACAGTAGACAACAATTACGGTCAGAAGTTTGACAATAAAGAATAATAGATTGGAAAAGCTCGAACGAAAAATTTGGTACTGGAAAACGGATTGACCAAAGTATAAAGGAGGTCGTGGACAAATCACAATGACGAAATCTACCTTCAAAGGATTCAAATGATTCAGTGTCTGCTGACACCGTTAGTAAGAACCTTACTCCTTATTCTAAACCTTCACAGACATATTTTCCGCATCATTCCCTGATCTTAGATATTCTAAGATATCATCGTATTTTTCATTATAAATATCTCCGATATTCCTGAAGATATATTCCCAACTATCCTCATCAAAAATCATTTATCTCTTCACAATATTTGCGTTACAACATAAAAGAAACTGTGTTAGTTTCTAAATTCTGAAAAATTCGAGTTTAAAATATGAATGTTTTGAAGTAGTGTTGGAAACTGAAGCATGAATTAGTATAATATAATGACACTTGATCAACGTGATTATATTACAGTAATTCATGCTGAGTTTCTAAATGGAACATAATGATTCACAGATCATAACGTCATCATGTGCCATGTTACACAACTCTTACATTCTACCCAATCTCCAAACATATTAAGAACATATCTCCTTGATAATTCTATCTTTTCGGACATTCTGGTAACTTACCAAATCAAGATCGTGCAATTACTATTTGCTTCTTAGAACATTAACTATGTTTATTTCAAAATCCATACCTACGAATTCCAGACCATTATTCGCTTGACTCAAAGTCGGGAAGAGGAAACAGAAGTATGGAACTGTTGAATATAAAAGAAAACATAAAGCTCGACAACAACAAATAAATTACAAACCGTGTATATCAATACGTATTGCAACGTAAAGGCACGGGAGAATTAACAATACTATAACCCTAAGGTAATAGTAGAAATAAATAAAATCCTCCGGAGGTAGATGAAAAAGAAGAATGACAGAGATGAAAGTTAAGAGTATATCCAGGATCAGTACTGGATGAAGCATACTGATAAATGTTTTAAAGTATGAATTGAGGGTGGAAGAATAGAAGGTATGAGTTGTAAGGAAATGAAGGGAGGTGGATTTATAGTAAAAGATCCGACAGAGCAATCAAAATAGATGATTGCATTTAAAGCGGATTCTAATTTCCTTGATTATCGAAGAATTAAATCTCATTATGAAGATTTTACTCCAAATCTCTTGAACTTGGAAATCAATCCTATTTACGTCAAAAGATATGATGAATCTATACCTACTCATTTCACCCTTTGGTGATAGCCTCACTCGTACTCTTCACAAAAATCAAATTGCTTTATCAATATTACTTGATGATAATAAAACTCTAATTTCCAACTCGTATACGTCATGAAAACATACTTATTGTCAGCCATGACCATCCCATTCAAATTTCGGGACGAAATTTATTTAACGGGTAGGTACTGTAACGACCCGGATTTTTCCAATCGTTTTATACTTATGAGATTAATATTTACATAAATTAAACCTTACCAACATAATAAGCAATCTAAATTGTTGAGACTTGTGTTTTTAAAAAGAGTTTTACACAACGTTTGACCGTACAATTTGACCGATGATATCACGAACTATATAACATACGATAATTATACGTTTGTGTATATATATGTATTTATATATATTTAACATGATCTAAGGATGGTTTAACATCTCATTGTGTACTAATGACAATGAGTTATAAGTATATTTTGAAACTACTAACTTAAGTTTTCAAAAAGATAACTATACGTAACATTCTTTGATATATATACTTATAACCTAAAATGCTTATACATGTATCGTATATATAATATATTTAATCACTTTTTAAGGACTTAAATACATAAAACAATATAAGTATATTCACAAAAGATAGCTATATTTAAATTCTCATTCCGTTTCCTCAAGATTTCTATACGTATATCTAGGGTATATGTACCCGTATCGTACCCAGCTTCTATATGTATTTACTATTGGTATATACACATCAAATCAACATCCTAATCAACATTATTACTGCCCTAGATATGAGGTAACTAGGATTTGTCAAGTAGCATGAATTATTAGTAAGAAAACAAAATTAGGAATCCTTTTCTTTCTTTATAAACTAAAAATATTTTTATGAATGAACACCATTTCTTCACTCCATTTTCTCATACCTACACCCTCATTTCTCTCTCAAAATACTCCTAACTTCATACTTGATCATCTCCAAGCATTTTCCCCATCATTTAGCTTCAATTACAAGCCTTAAACACCATAAGAAAACTCTTTCAAGAACATATCAAAATAACCACCCATTTGAAGAAGTATACTTCCAACCTTTTGATATAATAATGATATGCTAACTTAACAAGATATAACTTGGTTTTACAAAGAACACCTAAAAAACTGAATCTACATCGTCGGAGTGCAACCGGGGGCTGTTTTGGGTTGGATAATTAAAAACCATCTTGAACTTTGAATTGAAAGTTCATGTTCTGGAAAAATGATATTTCTTATGAATATGTTAACACATAAAAATTTCATGGTTTAACTCAAAGTGTAAGTATTTTTAGAAAAATGATCATTAAATGTTATTTTTATGATGGAAAATGATCACTTTCATAAGTTTTACCAAAGTTTGACCTATAACCTGTGATTTCAAATACAAACTAAGGTATTTTCAGTTCATATTCTTAAAATTTGACTCGATCCAAGGAAGTGGCAAGTTGAACCAACAAAAACGGAGTTGTAATGAAGAAACTACGACTAAAACAAGATTGGTATCCGAAGCTAGTTTAGCTACGAAAATATTTGGAGATAAAGTAAATTAATCATATATTTTCTAATTAATATGATATTTTATATATAATTACTTATGATTTGATTTTATATATTTCAGGACCACCCATAAACAACACGAGAAGATTAATCATAAGACCTCATGATTGTACGCAATACGTCATTTGACAACACGGTACTTTATGTACGCAACACGTCATTTGACAACATGGTACCATGGGTCGAGATTAATTTTGATCAATACGAATACGATGGGGTCTTTATTTATTTTATTGAGCAACTAATTGTTGACCACTAACATCGAACTGCTAACTACGGACTAAGAAAATATTATAAGTATTATAAGTATATATATATATATATATATATATATATATATATATATATATATATATATATATATATATATATATATATATATATATATATGTAACGATTACTTGAAAAGAAAATATGTTGATATATTATATATATATATATGGTTAGGTTCGTGATATCTATCGGAGACCAAGTCGAGTTAAATACCTTCAAGGCAAAAGTGAGTATATAGTCCCACTTTTAAACTCTAAATATTTCGGGATGAGAATACGTTTATTTTATGATTTACGTTATGGACACAAGTGATAAAAAAATATATTCTACATTGAGTTGTACCACTGGCATACTTCCCTGTAGCTTGGTAACTACTATTTACATGTGGTATTGTAAACGCGAATCTTGTTGATAAATCTATCGGGCCTGACAACCCCAACCGGACTGGACGACCAGTATTCAACGGTTGCACAGTACTTCGTTTCGGTAACTACACTTGGTACAGTGTAGTGAGATTTCATAATAAAGGGAATATGCGACGTTTATTAAATGTTAAGTATGGTTATCAAGTGCTCAACCACTTAGAATATTTTTATTAAAACGTTTATGTATATGAAATCTTGTGGTCTATATTTATAACGCTGCTAGCATTAAACCTATATCTCACCAACTTTATGTTGACGTTTAAAGCATGTTTATTCTCAGGTTCCTAGAAGTCTTCCGCTGTTTGAATATATGTTAGAGAAACCATGTGCATGGAGTCATGCATGTTTTATTCGAGGAAGCATTGCATTCACAAAATCATCACCGTGTATTTATTTTGACTGCATTGTCAACGGAAGTATTCTTGTAAACTGTTATTTACGGTGATTGTCTATATGTAGAAATCATCAGATGTCGAAAACATTGAATTTTAAATATTCATTTATGGTATATCTTTTCAAAAGAATGCAATGTTTATAAAACGTATCATATAGAGGTCAAATGCCTCGCGATGTAATCATATGTTATTGTATTCGTCCCTATGGATTGGGTCGGGTCGTTTCAAGTTTATAGTCGGAAATACAAGTTACAAGTCGTTTTTGAAAGAGGTAGTCATTTCCGTCGAAAGAACGACATCTTGATGACCATTTTGAAAAACATAATTTCACTTTGAGTTTAACCATGATTTTTGGATATAGTTTCATGTTCATATGAAAAATCATTTTTCCAGAAGTATAGCTTTTAAATCAAAGTTCTTCTTGGCTTTTAATTATCCCAACCAAAACAGCCCCCGGTTTTACTATGACGGCGTATATCCAGTTTTATGGTGTTTATCGTGTTTCCGGGTTTTAAATCATTAAGTTAGCATATCATATAGATATAGAACATGTGTTTAGTTGATTTTAAAAGTCTAGTTAGAAGGATTAACTTTATTTGCGAACAAGTTTAGAATTAACTAAACTATGTTCTAGTGATTACAAGTTTATAACGTTGAATAAGACAGTTTTTTATGTATGAATCGAATGATGTTATGAACATCATTACTACCTCAAGTTCCTTGGATAAACCTACTGGAAATGAAAAAAATGGATCTAGCTTCAAAAGATCCTTGGATGGCTTGAAAGTTCTTGAAGCAGAATCATGACACGAAAACAATTTCAAGTAAGATTTCTACTCGAAATAAGATTGTTATAGTTATAGAAATTCAATTAAAGTTTGAATATGATTATTACCTTGTATTAGAAAGATAACCTAATGTAAGTAGCAAAGGTTTCTTGATCTTGGATGATTACTTGAAATGGATTTAGAAAACTTGGAAGTAAACTTGCAATCTTGGAAGTATTCATGATTTTATGAAACTAGAACTTTTGGAATTTATGAAGAACACTTAGAACTTGAAGATAGAACTTGAGAGAGATCAATTAGATGAAGAAAATTGAAGAATGAAAGTGTTTGTAGGTGTTTTTGGTCGTTGGTGTATGGATTAGATATAAAGGATATGTAATTTTGTTTTCATGTAAATAAGTCATGAATGATTACTCATATTTTTGTAATTTTATGAGATATTTCATGCTAGTTGCCAAATGATGGTTCTCACATGTGTTAGGTAACTCACATGGGCTGCTAAGAGCTGATCATTGGAGTGTATATACCAATAGTACATACATCTAAAAGCTGTGTATTGTACGAGTACGAATACGGGTGCATACGAGTAGAATTGTTGATGAAACTGAACGAGGATGTAATTGTAAGAATTTTTGTTAAGTAGAAGTATTTTGATAAGTGTCTTGAAGTCTTTCAAAAGTGTATGAATACATATTAAAACACTACATGTATATACATTTTAACTGAGTTGTTAAGTCATCGTTAGTCGTTACATGTAAGTGTTGTTTTGAAACCTTTAGGTTAACGATCTTGTTAAATGTTGTTAACCCCATGTTTATAATATCAAATGAGATTTTAAATTATTATATTATCATGATATTATGATGTATAAATATCTCTTAATATGATACATATACATTAAATGTCGTTACAACGATAATCGTTACATATATGTCTCGTTTCAAAATCATTAAGTTAGTAGTCTTGTCTTTACATATGTAGTTCATTGTTAATATACTTAATGATATGTTTACTTATCATAATATCATGTTAACTATATATATATATCCATATATATGTCATCATATAGTTTTTACAAGTTTTAACGTTCGTGAATCACCGGTCAACTTGGGTGGTCAATTATCTATATGAAACCTATTTCAATTAATCAAGTCTTAACAAGTTTGATTGCTTAACATGTTGGAAACACTTAATCATGTAAATAAAAATTTCATTTAATATATATATAAACATGGAAAAGTTCGGGTCACTACAGTACTTACCCGTTAAATAAATTTCGTCCCGAAATTTTAAGCAGTTGGAGGTGTTGACGTATCTTCTGGAAATAAATGCGGGTATTTCTTCTTCATCTGATCTTCTCATTCACAGGTGAACTCGGGTCCTCTACGAGCATTCCATCGAACCTTAACAATTGGTATCTTGTTTTGCTTAAGTCTTTTAACCTCACGATCCATTATTTCGACGGGTTCTTCGATGAATTGAAGTTTTTCGTTGATTTGGATTTCGTCTAATGGAATAGTGAGATCTTCTTTAGCAAAACATTTCTTCAAATTCGAGACGTGGAAAGTGTTATGTACAGCCGCGAGTTGTTGAGGTAATTCAAGTCGGTAAGCTACTGGTCCGACACGATCAATGATCTTGAATGGTCCAATATACCTTGGATTTAATTTCCCTCGTTTACCAAATCGAACAACGCCTTTCCAAGGTGCAACTTTAAGCATGACCATCTCTCCAATTTCAAATTCTATATCTTTTCTTTTAATGTCAGCGTAGCTCTTTTGTCGACTTTGGGCGGTTTTCAACCGTTGTTGAATTTGGATGATCTTCTCGGTAGTTTCTTGTATTATCTCCGGACCCGTAATCTATCTATCCCCCACTTCACTCCAACAAATCGGAGACCTGCACTTTCTACCATAAAGTGCTTCAAACGGCGCCATCTCAAAGCTTGAATAGTAGCTGTTGTTGTAGGAAAATTCTGCTAACGGTAGATGTCGATCCCAACTGTTTCCAAAATCAATAACACATGCTCGTAGCATGTCTTCAAGTGTTTGTATCGTCCTTTCGCTCTGCCCATCAGTTTGTGGATGATATGCAGTACTCATGTCTAGACGAGTTCCTAATGCTTATTGTAATGTCTGCCAGAATCTTGAAATAAATCTGCCATCCCTATCAGAGATAATAGAGATTGGTATTCCATGTCTAGAGATGACTTCCTTCAAATACAGTCGTGCTAACTTCTCCATCTTGTCATCTTCTCTTATTGGTAGGAAGTGTGCTGATTTGGTGAGACGATCAACTATTACCCAAATAGTATCAAAACCACTTGCAGTCCTTGGCAATTTAGTGATGAAATCCATGGTAATGTTTTCCCATTTTCATTCCGGGATTTCGGGTTGTTGAAGTAGACCTGATGGTTTCTGATGCTCAGCTTTGACCTTAGAACACGTCAAACATTCTCCTACGTATTTAGCAACATCGGCTTTCATACCTGACCACCAAAAATGTTTCTTGAGATCCTTGTACATCTTCCCCGTTCCAGGATGTATTGAGTATCTGGTTTTATGAGCTTCTCTAAGTACCATTTCTATCATATCTCCAAATTTTGGTACCCAAATCCTTTCAGCCATATACCGGGTTCCATCTTCCCGAATATTAAGATGCTTCTCCGATCCTTTGGGTATTTCATCCTTTAAATTTCCCTCTTTTAAAACTCCTTGTTGCGCCTCCTTTATTTGAGTAGTAAGGTTATTGTTAATCATTATATTCATAGATTTTACTCGAATGAGTTCTCTGTCATTCCTGCTCAAGGCGTCGGCTACCACATTTGCCTTCCCCGGGTGGTAACGAATCTCAAAGTCGTAATCATTCAACAATTCAATCCACCTACGCTGCCTCATATTCAGTTGTTTCTGATTAAATATGTGCTGAAGACTTTTGTGGTCGGTATATATAATACTTTTGACCCCATATAAGTAGTGTCTCCAAGTCTTTAATGCAAAAACAACCGCGCCTAATTCCAAATCATGCGTCGTATAATTTTGTTCGTGAATCTTCAATTGTCTAGACGCATAAGCAATCACCTTCGTTCATTGCATTAATACACAACCGAGACCTTGCTTTGATGCGTCACAATAAATCACAAAATCATCATTCCCTTCAGGCAATGACAATATAGGTGCCGTAGTTAGCTTTTTCTTCAATAACTGAAACGCTTTCTCTTGTTCATCCTTCCATTCAAATTTCTTCCCTTTATGCGTTAATGCAGTCAAGGGTTTTGCTATTCTGGAAAAGTCTTGGATGAACCTTCTGTAGTAACCAGCTAGTCCTAAAAACTGGCGTATGTGTTTCGGAGTTTTCGGGGTTTCCCACTTTTCAACAGTTTCTATCTTTGCCGGATCCACCTTAATACCTTCTTTGTTCACTATGTGACCGAGGAATTGAACTTCTTCTAACCAAAATGCACACTTTGAAAATTTAGCTTACAATTCTTCCTTCCTCAATACTTCTAACACCTTTCTCAAATGTTCACCGTGTTCTTGGTCATTCTTTGAGTAAATAAGTATGTCATCAATGAAAACAATGACAAACTTGTCAAGGTATGGTCCACACACTCGGTTCATAAGGTCCATGAACACAGCTGGTGCATTAGTTAAACCAAACGGCATGACCATAAACTCGTAATGACCGTAACGTGTTCTGAAAGCAGTCTTTGGAATATCATCTTCTTTCACCCTCATTTGATGATACCCGGAACGTAAGTCAATCTTTGAATAAACAGACGAGCCTTGTAGTTGATCAAATAAGTCGTCGATTCTCGGTAGTGGGTAGCGGTTCTTGATGGTAAGTTTGTTCAACTCTCGGTAGTCGATACACAACTTGAATGTACCATCTTTCTTCTTGACAAACAAAACAGGAGCTCCCCACGGTGATGTGCTTGGTCGAATGAAACCACGCTCTAAAAGTTCTTGTAATTGGGTTTGCAGTTCTTTTATCTCGCTGGGTGCGAGTCTGTAAGGAGCACGAGCTATTGGTACAGCTCCTGGTACAAGATCTATTTGAAATTCAACGGATCGATGTGGGGGTAATCCCGGTTGTAATGACCCGGACTTTTTTGATCGATCTATACTTATAAGATTAATATTTACATAAATTAAACCTTACCAACATGATAAGCAACCCAAATTGTTGAGACTTATGTTTTTGAAAAGAGATTTACACAACGTTTGACCGTCTAGTTTGACCGATGATATCACGAACTATATAACATATGATAATTATACGTTTGTGTATATATATGTATATATACATATTTAACATGATCTAAGGATGTTTTAATATCTCATTTTGTATTAATAACAATAAGTTATAAGTATATTTTGAAACTACTAACTTAAGTTTTCAAAACGATAACTTTAAGTAACGTTTTTTGATATAAATACTTATAACCTATAATGTTTATACATATATCGTATATGTACTGTATTTAATCACTTTTTAAGGACTTAAATACATAAAACAATATAAGTATATTCACAAAAGATAACTATATTTGAATCCTCATTCCGTTTTCACAAGATTTCTATACGTATATTTAGAGTATATGTACTCGTATCATACCTAGCTTCTATACGTATTTACTACTGGTATATACACATCAAATCACCACCAACCAGCCCTTGTTCATGCCTTATGTATAAGGTAACTGATAATGCTAAAAACGAACATATATTTCATAGCATTATTCCTCAAGAAAGACAAGCTTTTAGTTGCAATTGTTCTATTTACAAGTGATATTCGTTTAAATAATAAAAGGTGAAGACAAAAGACAGATTCGACGAATTGAAGACGCAAACGACCAAAAAGCTCAAAAGTACAAAAGACAATCAAAAAGGTTCCAATTATTGATAAGAAACGTCTCGAAATTACAAAAGTACAAGATTCAAAACGCAAAGTACAAGATATTAAATTGTACGCGAGGACGTTCGAAAATCCGGAACCGGGACCAGAGTCAACTCTTAACGCTCGACGCAACGGACTAAAAATTACAAGTTAACTATGTATATAAATATAATATAATATATAATTAATTATATTAATTATATATATATTATATATATATATTAAAAACCGTCGGCAGAGAAAACTCCAAGGACTGAGCTGTAATTTCTATCTCCGCGACTCGCGGAGTTTGAAGAGCATTTTGCCGCGAGTCGCGGAGCCCCAAAAATCAACTCTGGCTATAAAGCCAACCGAATTCTGATCAAAAATCATCATCTTTTTTCTCCTCATTCATACGATATATATATATATATATATTTTATATTTTAATTTTAATTTTAATTTTAATTCTAATAATAAGGGTATGTTAGCGAATGTTGTAAGGGTGTAAGTCGAAATTCTGTCCGTGTAACGCTACGCTATTTTTAATCATTGTAAGTTATGTTCAACCTTTTTATATTAATGTCTCGTAGCTAAGTTATTATTATGCTTATTTAAAACGAAGTAATCATGATGTTGGGCTAATTACTAAAATTGGGTAATTGGGCTTTGTATCATAATTGGGGTTTGGACAAAAGAACGACACTTGTGGAAATTAGACTATGGGCTATTAATGGGCTTTATATTTGTTTAACTAAATGAAAGTTTGTTAATGTTAATATAAAGATTTACAATTGGGCGTCCCTATAAATTACCATATACACTCGATCGGACACGATGGGCGGGGTATTTATATGTACGAATAATCGTTCATTTAACCGGACACGGGAATGGATTAATAGCCACTAGAATAATTAAAACAGGGGTGAAATTACATTCAAGGGAATTTGGTGTAATTGTTAACAAAGTAGTAAAACCTTGGTTTACACGCAGTCGATAACCTGGTGTATTCATTAAACAAAGTATTAAAACCTTGTTACAATTCGAATCCCCAATTAGTTGAAATATTTAACTTCGGGTATAATAATAATTTGACAAGGACACTTGCATTTTATATTTATGACTGATGGACTGTTATGGACAAAAACCAGACAGACATATTAAATAATCCAGGACAAAGGACAATTAACCCATGGGCATAAAACTAAAATCAACACGTCAAACATCATGATTACGAAAGTTTAAATAAGCATAATTCTTTTATTTCATATTTAATTTCCTTTATTTTATATTTAATTGCACTTCTAATTATCGCACTTTTATTTATTGTTATTTTATTTAATTGCACTTTTAATTATCGTACTTTTTAATTATCGTACTTTTTATTTTATCGCACTTTTATTATTCGCAATTTCATTATCGTTATTTACTTTACGCTTTAATTTAAGTCTTGTATTTATTTTATATTTTACATTAGGTTTTAACTACGACTAAAATCTTAAAATCGACAAACCGGTCATTAAACGGTAAAAACCCCCCTTTATAATAATAATATTATTTATATATATGTTTGTATTTTTATAAAAGTAAACTAATATAGCGTTGAGCTTTGTTTAAAGATTTCCCTGTGGAACGAACCGGACTTACTAAAAACTACACTACTGTACGATTAGGTACACTGCCTATAAGTGTTGTAGCAAGGTTTAAGTATATCCATTCTATAAATAAATAAATATCTTGTGTAAAATTGTATCGTATTTAATAGTTTTTCCTAGTAAAATATAAACTATTTTATATACACCTCGCTGCACATCAAGTATTTTTGGCGCCGCTGCCGGGGATTTTCTTAAAATCCGGAAGCGCAACGCTAATAAAAAAAAAAAAGATTTTTTATCTACTTTTATTAAAATTCGTTTTGTAAAAATACGTTTTAATTATTCAAAAATATAAAAAGAAAAAAACAAAAATATATGTATTTTTAAGATTTTGTTAAATATTTAAGTTTTATAAGTTTCTTTATCTTTATTTTAGTTTATAATAATATAAATTTTATTAAATATCTTTTATTTATTTAAAAACAGAAAACAGAAAATAAAAAAAAATAAAAAAATAAATAAAAACGCGTAAAAACTCAAACCTGTCAGCTGAAATTCTGAACCCCGCGACTCGCGGGGTTTTCTTTATAAATTACCGCAACTCACGGAGCTTCTCTGACACGCGAACAGGAAGCCCTAATCAAGCATTAATTACGGTAATTATTAATTATTATTATTTTACCCTTATTATTATTATTATTATTATTATTAGTTTTAGTTTTATTTTTACTTTTTATTTAATTTATGTATTTTGTTTAATTAGTTTTATTAAAATTGTAAAATTAATAGTTTAATAAAATAAATAATATAAAAATAATATTTTTATAAAAATTGTACTTTTTACAACTTTTTGTATATTTTTATATTTTGTCCCTTTTTAATCGTTGTAGCATAACTTTTGTATTTTTTAGCTCATATTTAATTTTAAACTTAGTTTTTGCTATAGTTATTTTTACTCCTATATTTTTAGGCTTTGCCGTAGAATTCCTTAAGTGCTTTTTCTTTAGACTAAGATTTAGGTGCTTTAGAATTTTGCGACGCCTTTTTAAGTTTTAGTTTCTTTTTAAGATATTTCCATTTGGGATTTAGTTTTTCCTGTAAGCTTTAATATTTTTAGACACCTTTTACTATGTACCAATTATCATTCCAATTAGTAATTTCAATTTGCGATTATAATTTTAAGTTAGTTATAGTAATAAGGTTAGGTTAGTAAAGTATTTTTAAGTATTTATAAGTTTCTTTTATTTTTCCGTCACCTTTTATTTTTCAACCATTTTTTTTTTTCTCGACCTTTTTCGACGAACTCTTTTTCTCTCTTATTTCTCGCCATTCTAGTTTTTAGGACTTAGAATTTTTTCTACTTCTTATCTAAATTTCTTAAAATTACGAAAATTTATTTTAAGTGGTTAAATTAATAGACATCAAAATTTTCTGGTTCGTAGTAATAGTTGGATTTGTACGTGGACCGGGTTATTGGAGCCAAACAGTCCTCAATTATATTGAGACCAAACGAATCCTGCCCCTCTGCTGCATCTTTTGGCTATTCGAAACGTGGGCAAAATCAGAAAAGTCTATTGATTGGATAACTTTTTATAATTTTTCTTTCCTTTTAAAAACTAATAGGATATTCAGTGAATGCACCGAGCAAGACGTTCATCACCTTTTGTACGTTCACCACCTGTAACTCGATCAAGACATCGTTTAACAAATATAACCGCTGTTGATTTTTCTTTAGAATCGTCATCTAGTCAACCAAGTACTTCAGTTCAAATTTCCGATAATCCATTTTTTGAACCCAACCTCACAATTGAGAATCCGGAGAATATTCAGGAACGGTTCGTAGATCCTGAACCATTAAACTTTCCTCCGGAACCACCAATCATTCAAACAGAGATTGTTGAGGAACGAACCATTAAATCAGAATCATCTAGTGATACCGATTCAACAAATTCAATTATGGAGAATCTGGAACCTTTAAGTATGGAAGACCGAATGAGAGCTAAACGCACTGGCCAAGGTCACGCAATTACTCATCCAGACATTAATGCGCCATATTATGAAATCAAAGGACAAATTCTACACATGGTGACTAATCAATGCCAATTTAGTGGTGCGCCGAAGGAAGATCCAAATGAACATCTACGTACCTTTAATAGGATCTGCACACTATTTAAAATACGAGAAGTGGAGGATGAACAGATATATCTCATGTTATTTCCCTGGACTTTAAAGGGAGAAGCCAAAGATTGGTTGGAATCGTTACCTGAAGGGGCGATTGATACATGGGACGTTTTAATTGACAAATTTCTTAAACAATTCTTTCCTGCATCTAAAGCCGTAAGACTTCAAGCAGAAATTGTTACGTTCACACAGAAGCCAAATGAAACTCTATATGAGGCGTGGACAAGATATGGAAAGTTATTAAGAGGATGTCCGCAACATGGTTTAGACACCTGTCAAATAGTACAAATATTCTACCGAGGATGCGACATCACTACAAGAAAAGACATAGATATAGCAGCTGGTGGTTCTATTATGAAGAAAACCGAAACTGATGCTTACAAAATTATTGATAATACTGCTTCCCACTCGCATGAGTGGCACCAAGAAAAAGATATCATTAGATCATCTAAAGCAGCTAGAGCCGATTCTAGCCATGACTTAGATTCCATTTCGGCAAAGATAGATGCTTTCGAGAGACGAATGGAAAAGATGACTAAAGATATTCACTCAATACGAATTAGTTGTGAGCAGTGTGGAGGACCACATTTGACAAAAGATTGTCTCAGTATTGAATTAACAATGGAACAAAGAGAGAATATTTCATACATAAACCAAAGGCCTGGAAATAATTATCAGAATAATTATCAACCGCCAAGACCGATTTACAATCAAAACCAGAATTATAACCGAAATATTCCATACAACAACCAACAAGGTCCTAGCAATCAACAAGTATCCAATAATAATTATAATCAGCAAAGACCTAATTTTCAAAACAAACCACCACAACAAACCGATGATAAAAAGCCGAATTTAGAAGATATGATGACGAAGCTAGTTGAAACTCAAACACAGTTTTTCACATCTCAAAAACAAACCAATGAACAAAATGCTCAAGCATTTAGAAATCAACAAGCTTCTATTCAAAATCTGGAACAAGAAGTAAGTAACCTAGCAAGGTTAATAGGTGAAAGAAAATCGGGAAGTCTACCTAGTGATACAAATGCTAACCCCCGGAATGAAACAGCTAAAGCTATTACCACAAGAAGTGGTACAACACTTAAACCACCTGAAATACCTGTAACTTCTGATGAAACTATTCCTACTCCACAAGAACCACAACCTGATCAAGATAAGGAAAAAGAACCGGTAGTTGAAAAGGTTAATGAAGATAACACAGTTAAGGATAAACCTTATGTTAAACCATACCAACCACCACTTCCTTACCCGAGTAAAATGAAGAAAGAAAAACTTGAAGCCGAGCAATCCAAATTCTTGGATATGTTTAAACAGATAAATGTAAATCTTCCTTTCATTGATGTGATTTCAGGAATGCCAAGATATGCTAAATTCTTGAAAGATCTAATCTCAAATAGAAAGAAAATGGAAGAACTCTCGGCTGTTACTATGAATGCTAATTGTTCAGCAGTACTGTTGAATAAGATACCAGAAAAACTATCTGATCCAGGAAGTTTCACAATTCCATGTTTTCTGGGTAGTCTTAGTTCAATAGAAGCATTGGCAGACTTAGGTGCTAGTATAAATCTAATGCCGTATTCACTATACGCTAAACTAGACCTTGGAGAATTGAAACCAACCAGAATAAGCATACAACTAGCCGATAGATCAATAAAATATCCTAGAGGGATAATGGAGAACATGCTAGTTAAAGTTGGTACTTTAGTATTTCCAGTAGATTTTGTTGTTTTAGACATGGAAGAAGATTCTCAAGTTCCTCTCATATTAGGAAGACCATTCTTAAACACGGCTAAAGCAATGATAGACGTGTTCGGTAAGAAACTGACCCTAAGTATAGAGGATGAGAGTGTTACCTTTTCAGTTGATAGAGCAATGCAACAACCACAATCTGCAGATGATACATGTTATTATATTCAAACTATAGATGCACATGCAGAATTATTAGAAGAATTTCCAGAATTACAAGGAACGGGAGAATGTTCTTTAGGAGAAGGTAATGAACCAATTGATGAAGCTGAAATGTTAGCTACACTTATAGCTAATGGATATGAACCAACAACAGAAGAAATTCAAATGCTAAAAGAAGAAGACAGATATCGATATAAATCATCGATAGAAGAACCTCCGAAATTAGAGTTAAAGCCACTTCCAAACCATTTGGAATACGCTTATTTACATGGTGAATCTGAATTACCTGTAATAATATCGTCTTCTCTTACTGAAAATGAGAAATCACAACTCATTTCTGTGTTGAAAGCTCATAAACCAGCCATTGCATGGAAGATTCATGATATTAAAGGAATAAGTCCTTCGTATTGCACACATAAAATCCTTATGGAAGAAGGTCATAAAACGTATGTGCAACGCCAACGAAGACTAAATCCTAATATGCAAGATGTAGTTAAGAAAGAGATTATTAAACTGCTAGATGCAGGTTTGATATATCCAATCTCTGATAGTCCATGGGTAAGCCCAGTTCAATGCGTACCTAAGAAGGGTGGCATGACTGTCATTACAAATGAGAAAAATGAGCTTATTCCTACTAGGACTGTAACAGGATGGCGTGTATGTATTGATTATAGAAAATTAAATGACGCCACCAGAAAAGATCACTTTCCCTTACCTTTCATAGATCAAATGTTGGAAAGATTAGCCGGAAATAGTTACTATTGTTTTCTAGATGGATTTTCCGGATATTTTCAAATTCCAATAGCACCCGAGGACCAAGAGAAAACCACATTCACGTGCCCTTATGGTACTTTTGCTTACAAACGCATGCCATTTGGACTTTGTAACGCCCCTGCAACCTTTCAAAGGTGTATGATGGCGATTTTTCACGACATGATAGAAGAATGCATGGAAGTATTCATGGATGACTTTTCAGTCTTCGGTGATACATTTAAATCATGTCTAGTTAATCTGGAACGAATGCTAATTAGATGCGAAAAATCAAATCTAGTACTTAATTGGGAGAAATGCCATTTCATGGTTAAAGAAGGCATCGTTCTTGGACATAAAATTTCAAAAGAAGGAATTGAAGTGGATAGAGCTAAAGTAGATGTAATTGCTAAACTTCCACATCCCACCAATGTTAGAGGAGTTAGGAGTTTTCTAGGGCATGCCGGTTTTTACCGACGTTTCATAAAAGATTTTTCTAAAATTGCCACTCCTATGAATAAACTCCTAGAAAAGGATGCTCCATTCATCTTTTCAGATGAGTGTATCAAATCTTTTAATATTCTTAAAGAAAAACTCACTAATGCGCCGATCATGATAACACCAAATTGGAATCTACCATTTGAACTAATGTGCGATGCAAGTGATTTTGCAATGGGTGCCGTTTTAGGACAAAGGATTGAAAAACGATTTCAACCTATATATTATGCTAGTAAGACGTTACAAGGAGCACAAACGAACTATACAACTACTGAAAAAGAACTCCTTGCTATTGTCTTTGCTTTTGACAAATTTCGATCATATCTCGTTCTAGCAAAAACTGTGGTCTATACCGACCATTCTGCTCTTAGATACCTATTTTCAAAACAAGATGCTAAACCAAGATTAATCCGTTGGATCTTACTCTTACAAGAGTTTGATATTGAAATCCGAGATAAAAGAGGAGCAGAAAATCTCGCCGCTGATCATCTTTCTCGTCTTGAAAATCCCGAATTAGAAGTTCTAAATGAATCGGCCATACAAGACAACTTTCCTGATGAATATCTATTGAAGATAGATTATAAAGAAATCCCATGGTTTGCAGACTATGCAAACTACTTAGTTTGTGGATTCCTTGAAAAAGGATTATCGTACCAAAGACGAAAGAAATTCTTCAGTGATATAAAACATTATTTTTGGGAAGATCCACATATGTTTAAAAGTTGTCCCGATGGAATAATACGCCGATGTGTATTTGGAGATGAAGCTAGTAAAATTTTAAACCATTGTCACACAGGACCAACAGGAGGGCATTATAGGCCTCAACTAACAGCAAGAAAAGTTTATGAAGCTGGATTCTATTGGCCTACAATTTACAAAGACGCACACCTTCTTTGCAAATCCTGTGATGCATGTCAAAGGGCCGGAAAAATAAGTCAACGTGATGAAATGCCACAAAATGTCATCCAAGTATGTGAAGTATTTGACATTTGGGGTATTGAATTTATGGGTCCATTTCCAAAATCTCATAATAATCTATATATACTCGTAGCCATTGATTATGTATCTAAATGGGTGGAAGCACAAGCTCTCCCAACTAACGATGCACGAGTTGTAGTCAATTTTTTAAAACGTCTTTTTGCAAGGTTTGGAACACCGAAAGCTTTAATAAGTGATCGGGGTACTCATTTCTGTAATAATCAACTTGAGAAAGTTCTTAAAAGATATGGAGTAACTCATAAAATCTCCACCGCATATCATCCACAAACAAGTGGACAAGTTGAAAATACAAACCGAGCTTTAAAACGTATTCTAGAGAAAACCGTAGGATCAAATCCGAAGGAATGGTCCATTAAATTGGAGGATGCACTCTGGGCTTTTAGAACAGCCTACAAAACTCCAATTGGAACCACACCTTTTAGACTTGTTTATGGAAAAGCATGTCATCTTCCAGTAGAAATTGAACACAAAGCATTTTGGGCTTTGAAGACATGTAATCTTGATTTACATGAAGTCGGACGTCTACGATTAAGTCAACTAAACGAATTAGAAGAATTAAGACATGAAGCATACGAAAATTCGTTAATCTATAAAGAAAGAACGAAGAAATGGCATGATAAAAGAATCAGAAGTTCAAAGGAATTTAAAGAAGGCGACAGAGTTCTTCTTTTCAATTCACGATTCAAGCTATTTCCTGGAAAATTGAAATCAAGATGGTCTGGACCATTCATAGTCAAAAGAGTTTTCCCATACGGAACGATAGAATTAATAAATTCAAATGGGATTGAATTTAAAGTTAATGGTCACAGAGTTAAACATTACATACATGGTCCGATGGAAGTCGACAACGAAGTTAATCACAATTTCGATACCACAGCTAACTAAGTGTGGGGAGAATCAAGTCTTTAAAGGATAATATGTATTTCTGTTAGAGTTAGATTATCTGTTTTCGTGTAGTTCTCGAAAATGGAACCCGAATGGTCTTTCCCTAGCAGACCCTAAAGAACTAGTCTTCTCCCCCCATTCTGAATTTTTATTTTTTTTAGGTTTTTACAAAATGAAGACTGCCTGTGAACTAAACCATGGTCTAATGCTACACGCTTTGATCACTAAACGTAATAATGACATACTACCGAGCGAATTAGTATCAGTAATCAGAGAAAGAATGGACGGAGTTAGAAAAGGATCCAGATGCGAAGATAATAAGTTACAATTTGGTAAAGGAAAATCAAAATCCGCAGCGAAAAGAAGAGCACGACACCTAGAACGATGTCACAAATGCGGAAAATGGTCACATGGAGGTAAATGTTCAAATAATCAAACCTATTCAAATACCGAATTTGTTACTTTATGCAGAGACGGACCGTTCATATGTTTAGAAGAAAAGACACTGAATGCTCGAGGTTACGCCTATGTAGCCATGGAAAATCAATTAAACCGACTATCTTATGAATGGAATAGATCATATAACTAAGAAATCTATTTCACAGGTATGTCTGTACAGTTTTTTATTTTTATTTTTATTTTTAACCTTTTGATAATAAACGCTAATTTGTTCGCTAAAAAGTATTAAATTGGTATTGAATAAAATTAGGTTTGGCGACCGAAATTATTGATATCATTCAAAAATTTATTACATCACTGCGAAATTTAACGTTTATTCTTAAGGTATAAATATCTTTAAACAATCAACCCAAAATATTTCAAAAATTCGTCATGGGTTAAATTAGGTTTTGGAACCGAAATTACTTTACCGAAAAGAGGGGCGCATATTTTTGATAATATTTGATTGATTAAAGTGCGATAAAAAGACAAAAAGATTTTTAATTTTATTTTTACCATATTTTAAAAAATTAATATTTAAATCTTAAATTAATATTGTAAACTTTGTAAAAACAATATATTTAAAATATTTGAAAAATTAATATAAGTTTGATATGAATTTATAAATTTTTAAATTAAGTTTGGTGTGAATTTTTAATTTTTAAAATATAAATTTTTAATTTTATGCATTTCAAATTTTAAGATTGGTGTGAATTTTTAATTTTTAATTTTTAAATTTGAATTTTATATTTAAGTTGTGTGAATTTAAAAACAAAAATTTACTTTATCTCATTAAGTTAAGAATATGATTTTTAAAATTCGTCGTAAGTTGAAGACTAGGTCTTTGAACCGAAATTGCTTTACCCGAGGGAGGGACGAGAACTTTTATTATCATTATTTTTAATCTTATTGAATTAAAGTATGCCAAAAACATAAAAAAAAAACTCAAAAAAAATCTTAGCTTTTAAAACAATCGCTACTAAAAGACAAATTTTAAAATTTTGTCGAAGGACGGACTAGGACATCGATCCGAAACGACCTCGTCCTAAATAACAAGGGAAACAAAATTTTAAAATTAAATACTTAATTGTTTTATAAGTTAAAGATTATATATATATAAAAAAAAAAAAAAAAAAAAAAAAAGAGCAAACTCCGCGACTCGCGGAGTTTGAAGTACAAAACCTCCGCGACTCGCGGAGGGACCAAAACCCAGAAAAAAAATATAAAAAACTGCACGATCAGTTCACTCCCACACACAAAAACACTGAAAAATACTGCGAAAACAGACCCGAAAATACACCCAAAAACACCCCAAAAATCCCAATTTTTAAGCGTTAATCACCAAATTTTTTGCTAAAATCATGTTGAGAAGGATGCTATCTAAGAATTACTCAAGAAAAACGGTAAATTTCTACATCTAAACACCATTTAATCCGAAATTTGGTGTTCTTGAGCTATTTTTTTCCCCAATTTGATTTTGATGCTTTTTAGTGTAATTAGACTTAAATTGTTTATGTATTATGCTTGTATAACCTAGATTGATGCTGTTTAACATGATTAGAAGCCTTAAACTTCAATTTTTGAGTAATCTAGGGTTTGTGTTCTTGAGCAAATTTGGGGCTTTTTGATATAAACAGGTTATGGCCGATTTTTGTCATGAATTGTTGCTAAATTGAGTAATGTAACATGTCTAGGTAGTTAAATGATCCAAACTTTGAGCCTAAACATGATTTTGAGAATTAAAGTGGACTTTTTCAAGTCCAAAATTCATGAACTTGATTTTTGAAAGATAATGCCATTTGAGACTTGTTTAATTGCTAGTAATGATTATTTTGACATGTTATTTGAGTTGAATGTTATGAACTTGGCGAAAATTTTCGTATATGCTTATTTGAAAAAGTGTAGATTTGATAAAAATGTGAAAATAAGCTTAAGTTTGATATAAATTGATAATGTCATTGTAATTATTTTGATTGATGATTTTGCTGACACTAATGCATATTTGGATGCACAAAATTTGTGTTTGATGTGTTTTGCAGAATGAAAGGGGTGAATCTTCATCCCAAGCCCGCAATGCTCCTGCTGAGAATTTGGAACAACAGGAGGTGGATAACTACTACAAGCAGGATGTACCTCATCCAGTCATGACCTTTTCCGATATGCATTTGGAAGAGTTGCACCCGAACCTGAGATTTGACAGACTTTGGATAGATTATCCAAAATATCAACGAGGTTTGCATACTCTTCATTCCAAGGTTGTTGAGGTACCGAGGGTCATAGAATGGGGACCCTTAGAAGCTGTAGAATTGGCCGGGCCAATTAGGGAATTACTTGTACAGAGGTATGGTAATTCTTCTTTTAATGACTGGATATGTTTATTCACCATACGTAGACCTGTATATAAAGTATGGTGTGAAGAGTTGTTATGTAGTATAGAGTTGAATGATCGGGTAGCTAGTTTAACCGATCGTTCTTTTATTAGATTTTTGTTAGGCGGTTCGATGCGCCACATGTCTTTACTGGACATGGCTCAGGCTTTACGTATATATACGCCTGAGGAGTTAGCGTCTGCCGATTGTAGAGGATTGATACTAAACGGTAGAAAGATAGATGAGAATTTTGATACACACGGTGTGTGGAGTCAAATGACAAGCCATCACCGTTTCAAGGGGGGAAACTACTCTTATTTGGATATAGATAGAGCCGAATTAAGAGTGATACATAGGTTTTTAGCTAATTCGATTACACAAAGGGGTAAGAACAAAGAAAAAGTAAATGAACAAGATTTGTTTTACCATATGTGTATTCGAGACCCACAAAGCGCTGTAAGTATACCATATTGTGTGGGTTATTATTTATCAGCTATGGTTCGGGGGATGCGACCACATAGCATAATAGGAGGTGGTATTTTTATTACTTTGATTGGTGAATATCTCGGTGTGGATATAAGTCGGGGGGGATTATTACTAGAAGAGCCGGAACCCCGCGATACTATAGGATTAAATGTATACCATGGTGCGAAAGTTTTGAAGAGACGGAATAACGCCGCAGTACGATACCATGGTAGACATCCACAGGTGGAGAGAAACCAGCAACAAGGTAATGTAGGAGGGGGGAATGAGATGCAAGAAATGCATAGGTTTATAGCTTCTCAGGAATACGAAAATGCTAGACAGAGAGCATTTGAAGATTGGCAAGTTCATCAGAACCAGATCATAGCTCATTGCCAACATATAGGTAGAAACTATATTCCTACACCGAAACCCGTCTTCCCTCCTTGGTCGATAGAGATGCAGCCACCATATCCTACGTATGACCCTGCCGAAGCATTCTATAGCACTTATGGTTATACCTGGAACCCCTATTGGTACCAATATCATCCTTAGTTTACTTATTATTATTTTTTTATTTTGTAATTTGTAATTATTGATACATTTAATATTTTTGTTAATATTGTAATCATTTTTATAATTATCTAACTTTTATTCTTAGATTTTAATAATTTTTGAATGTGGGGTAATAAACCAAACTTCAAAAATATGTATATATGTTTGCAGTTTATCTTATGTACACAACAGGGTAAAACAACGCATTTTCAAAGACTGGCATTAAGTTCAGCAAAAGCAACTAATTTTGACGACAAGATGCAAAATATATGTGAAATAACAACAAGACGGAATGAACAAATGATGTGCACCATTTATCATTCAGCAAACAAACGCCAATATATTTGGAAACTTTGGTAAAATTTAATCATTTTCACACAAATCACCCTCAATAATTTAAATTGTTACTGATTTCTTGCAAATGAGGGCATTGCAAGATCTTAAGTGTGGGAAGGGGTTAAATTCTTTCGGATTTTAAAATTTTTATATTAAACACTTGGTTACCATTAAAAATACTAGTAAAGCAGTAGTTGTATTAGAATCTAGTGCTCTCTGATAAAAAAGAACAGCCCTAGTCTTATATACTGACTACCCAATTCTAGTAAAATTTTTCAATTAAATGAATTCAAATCATGTTTATACATATTTATGAACGATAAAACTAGGTTTTAAACACCGAAATTATTGTTATCTCAGAAAGAACATAAATTAAGAAACAAACTAAAATGTCAAAATTCATTTAAAAATGGAATAGAGGACGATAAAAAGAAAAATAAAAAGCCAAGTGTGGGAAAATTTACCAAGTTATTTTAAACATATGTCACATATATCTGTAACAAATAACTGAAAATACTTTTGCTTTGGACTAAACTAAACTGTTTTACCCGATGAAAGAAAAGAAGAGATGGATCTACACGATGAATCAATTCCATCATTAAAAGGAAGTAAAGTCTTCCGAAAAAGACACGCGCTTCTTGATTTAGGTCATGAAGTTGTCGTCCAGACCAGCTGTAGGTTGACGAAAAATCTAGAAAAGTCATCACTAAAATCAGCAGGAAATCCACGGACCTCAGCATTAAACAGGGTCGCCAAGTGGTCAGATTTATCCTAACCATGAGAAGGATTTATCTCGTACAATGGGGGGGCACCATGCAAATTAGCTGGATAAGACTAATGAATCAGATCCCCAGAAAGGATAATCTCCTTAAAGATTAAAAATCAGCTTTTAAGACTGATATTACTCAATCCTAGAGATTGACCTTAAAGATTGAGAATTACAAACTCATGGAATTCAATGATATCTAAACTCGAGCTTAAACGAGAAAATATTTTGATCAAAATTACAAACCGATTTGTTTTTTGAAAACCCTATTTTCAATGCGTTCATTACCATTGAACGTAAAATCCTAGGAATTCACCTGGAATTCATTAGGTCACCTGAACTAAATCGGGTGTCAACCGTAAGAACGGTGGTTGCATAGTGGTCAAAGACATGACCGTGCCAGACCGAAAAAATTATAAGGGTGAGCTTTACTATTGCTCCTACCAAGGATAGTAATTGCGTCCGACACGTTATAGACCATAATCAAAAGCATGTCACGGGACATTGCCTTAACAGTTGCTTGTTCAACGCTTTCCTTTACAACCGGACGGTAGTTTACCGAAAGGTAATATACGGGACAAGTAAACTGGACGTGTTGCTTTCCAAATACAAGGTTAGCAAGTGGGTGACACAAAACCGCAAGTTTTGAGCTAAAATTTTCAAATCTGAAACCCACCAAACCCACAAAAATATTTTGCAAACACCGGTAAAGGGTTATTCCGGAAAACTTATCTAGGGTAAAAACTAGATTTCAAAAGATCAAATGTTTTCATAAAGATCCAATTTCCTTAATGGATCTAAATTTTTATAGTCATGTGGGACTGTAAACCATATCGTTACTACCATTGTTTATACCGCCGTATAGAAATCACTGATGTACAAAGTGTGAAGAATAAAGAAGTGATTCTAGTATTTCAAGACAATATTGCTTGAGGACAAGCAACGCTCAAGTGTGGAAATATTTGATAATGCTAAAAACGAACATATATTTCATAGCATTATTCCTCAAGAAAGACAAGCTTTTAGTTGCAATTGTTCTATTTACAAGTGATATTCGTTTAAATAATAAAAGGTGAAGACAAAAGACAGATTCGACGAATTGAAGACGCAAACGACCAAAAAGCTCAAAAGTACAAAAGACAATAAAAAAGGTTCCAATTATTGATAAGAAACGTCTCGAAATTACAAAAGTACAAGATTCAAAACGCAAAGTACAAGATATTAAATTGTACGCGAGGACGTTCGAAAATCCGGAACCGGGACCAGAGTCAACTCTTAACGCTTGACGCAACGGACTAAAAATTACAAGTTAACTATGTATATAAATATAATATAATATATAATTAATTATATTAATTATATATATATTATATATATATATTAAAAACCGTCGGCAGAGAAAACTCCAAGAACTGAGCTGTAATTTCTATCTCCGCGACTCGCGGAGTTTGAAGAGCATTTTGCCGCGAGTCGCGAAGCCCCAAAAATCAACTCTGGCTATAAAGCCAACCGAATTCTGATCAAAAATCATCATCTTTTTTCTCCTCATTCATACGATATATATATATATATATATATATATATATATATATATATATATATATATATATAATTTATATTTTAATTTTAATTTTAATTTTAATTCTAATAATAAGGGTATGTTAGCGAATGTTGTAAGGGTGTAAGTCGAAATTCTGTCCGTGTAACGCTACGCTATTTTTAATCATTGTAAGTTATGTTCAACCTTTTTATATTAATGTCTCGTAGCTAAGTTATTATTATGCTTATTTAAAACGAAGTAATAATGATGTTGGGCTAATTACTAAAATTGGGTAATTGGGCTTTGTACCATAATTGGGGTTTGGACAAAAGAACGACACTTGTGGAAATTAGACTATGGGCTATTAATGGGCTTTATATTTGTTTAACTAAATGAAAGTTTGTTAATGTTAATATAAAGATTTACAATTGGGCGTCCCTATAAATTACCATATACACTCGATCGGACACGATGGGCGGGGTATTTATATGTACGAATAATCGTTCATTTAACCGGACACGGGAATGGATTAATAGCCACTAGAATAATTAAAACAGGGGTGAAATTACATTCAAGGGAATTTGGTGTAATTGTTAACAAAGTAGTAAAACCTTGGTTTACACGCAGTCGATAACCTGGTGTATTCATTAAACAAAGTATTAAAACCTTGTTACAATTCGAATCCCCAATTAGTTGGAATATTTAACTTCGGGTATAATAATAATTTGACAAGGACACTTGCATTTTATATTTATGACTGATGGACTGTTATGGACAAAAACCAGACGGACATATTAAATAATCCAGGACAAAGGACAATTAACCCATGGGCATAAAACTAAAATCAACACGTCAAACATCATGATTACGAAAGTTTAAATAAGCATAATTCTTTTATTTCATATTTAATTTCCTTTATTTTATATTTAATTGCACTTCTAATTATCGCACTTTTATTTATTGTTATTTTATTTAATTGCACTTTTAATTATCGTACTTTTTAATTATCGTACTTTTTATTTTATCGCACTTTTATTATTCGCAATTTCATTATCGTTATTTACTTTACGCTTTAATTTAAGTCTTGTATTTATTTTATATTTTACATTAGGTTTTAACTACGACTAAAATCTTAAAATCGACAAACCGGTCATTAAACGGTAAAAACCCCCCTTTATAATAATAATATTATTTATATATATGTTTGTATTTTTATAAAAGTAAACTAATATAGCGTTGAGCTTTGTTTAAAGATTTCCCTGTGGAACGAACCGGACTTACTAAAAACTACACTACTGTACGATTAGGTACACTGCCTATAAGTGTTGTAGCAAGGTTTAAGTATATCCATTCTATAAATAAATAAATATCTTGTGTAAAATTGTATCGTATTTAATAGTTTTTCCTAGTAAAATATAAACTATTTTATATACACCTCGCTGCACATCAGTAACTCTCTTGTTCATGCCTTAAGTATAAGGTAATTACTTTTGTATGATAGTATGACTAATTACACAAAATTACAACATAAATTTTGTCCATGATCTTCATCATTCACGCCACCATCACCACCATATATACTCCATCCATTTTCGATTTTGCTACATCATTTTGCTAGTTAGGAACACACTTTCAAGAGCCTTAAAACCCTTAACCATCTCAGCCCACAACCATGAAGATCTAGCTTCAAAAACATCACTTAATCACCATAAGAAAACCCTTACAAAAACACTTCAAGAATCCTTCCAAGAACACAAGTTTACTTCCAATCTTTCATCCAACTCCACCACTCTTTTGATTCTAGGTTTTTACTTCTCTTTTACAGCAACCTTGTCCAAGTAATTTGAGGTAGTAACTTTGTTCATAACCTTATTCGATTCATATATATAGTTATCTTATTTTATGGTATAAAATTTTAACAACAAGAACATAGTTTGAATGTTTTCAAACTTGTTTGCAAACTAAATAGATCTTTCTAACTTAACTTTTAAAATACTTCAAGACCTGTAATATATCATAAGGATATGCTAACTTAACAAGGTAAAACTTGGTTTTTCAAAGAACACCTTAAAAACTGAATTTACGTCGTCGGAGTACAACCGGGGGCTGTTTTGGGTTGGATAATTAAAAACCATCTTGAACTTTGAATTGGAGGCTTATTTTCTGGAAAATTGATATTTACTATGAATATGTTAACACATAAAAATTTCATGATTTAACTCAAAGTATAAGTATTTTTAGAAAAATAATCATTTAAGGTTGTTTACATGATGGAAAATGATCAACTTCATAAGTTTCACCAAAGTTTGACCTATGAACTGTGATTTTGAATACAAACTAAGGTATTTACAGTTCATATTATTAAATAAGGACTCGATCCAAGGAAGTGGCAAGTTGAACCAACGAAAACGGAGTTGTAACGAAGAAACTATGACTAAAACAAGATCGGATATCCAAAACTAGTTTAGCAACGAAAATAATTGGAGAAAAATTAAATAAATCACATCTTTCTAAAATAACATGATATTTTATATATATGTACTCATAATTTAATTTTATATATTTCAGGATCACCCATAAACTATACGAGAAGATTAATCATAAGATCCCATGATTGTACGCAATACGTCTTCTTGACAATATAGGTACCATGGGTCAAGATTAATCCCGACCAATACAAATACGATGGGGGTTTTATTTATTTCGATGGGGGTTTTATTTATTTATTGAACACCTAAATATGAACCATTAAAATTGAATTGCTAACTACGGACTAAGAAGACATTAAAAGTATTATAAGTATATATACGTGACGATTGTTTAAAATGAAAATATATTGATATATTATATATGGATAGGTTCGTGATATCAACCGGAGACCAAGTCAAAATATATATATCTTCAAGGCAAAAGTGAGTATATAGTCCAGCTTTTAAACTCTAAATATTTCGGGATGAGAATACATGTATTTTATGTTTTACGATATGGACACAAGTAACTGAAAAATATATTCTACGTTGAGTTGTACCACTGGCATACTTCCCTGTAGCTTGGTAACTACTATTTACAGCGGTATTGTAAATGCGAATCCTATTGATAGATCTATCGGGCCTGACAACCCCAACCGGACTGGACGACCAGTATTCAACGGTTGCACAGTACTTCGTTTCGTGACTACACTTGGTACGGTGTAGTAAGATTTCATAATAAAGGGAATATGCGACGTGATTAAATGTTAAGTATGGTTACCAAGTGCTCAACCACTTAGAATATTTTTATTAAAATGTTTATATATGAAATCTTGTGGTCTATATATATATATATTGCTGCCGGCATTAAACCTATATCTCACCAACTTTATGTTGACGTTTTAAGCATGTTTATTCTCATGTGATAACTAAAAGCTTCCGCTGCAACATGTTGAATTTTAGCAAGATCTTGAGTATGCATATTTGTGTCAAAAATAAAACTGCATATCAGAGGATTTGTAATGTAAAATATGTTGGAGGTCGTGTTGTTATTATCACATGTAAAGTTTGTAAGTCTAAGATTATCGCTAAACGATAATCCTTATTAAGTTGTTTAAACCTTGTATTTGTAATAAAAGCTATGGTTTGTATTGTAAAAACAAATGCAGTTTTTGAAAAATGTCGCATATAGAGGTCAATACCTCACGATGAAATCATATGTTATTGTATTCGTCCTTATGGTTAAGGTCGGGTTATGACATGTGGTATCAGAGCGGTGGTCTTAGCGAACCAGGTTTGCATTAGTGTGTCTAACTGATAAGTCGTTAGGATACATTAGTAAGTCTGGACTTTGACCGGGTTTGATTTAAAAACCATTGCTTATCATTGTTGGTTAAAATTTATATGTAAATATTATGTAGTACTAATGGGTTAGTTGTTGTGTGATAGATGTCGGGCTGAAAACTTGTTATCACATTCAGCGACTCCGAACCAGAATCTTCAGATGGTGTTCCAGTCATTAACCTATCCGATGACGAAAATAATATCTTTGGAGAAGACTCACAAATTCTGGATGAACCGACTATAGAGAACCCGGAAAGTGAACCCGAGGAGGAAAGTGAACCCGAGGAGGAAAGTGAACCCGAGGAGGAAATACAGGAAATTACAAAAGACAAGTTCGAACTAGGAAAGAAACGAAAGGCTAATGAATTAGAAAATTCAAATCCCGAGTTTAGTGAGGATGATGTGGCACCAGCTCCACTAGACACTACCACCCCTATTCCCGCTATTCCTATTCGTTCTATCCCAGCATCCAGTTCTTCAGCCCCACAGCCAAAATATAGGGAGACACCGCCAAAATATAGGCAGACAGCCAGGATAAGCGTTAAGCAATTCTTTGAACCTAAACGTCCTAGAAAATAGACCAAACGATGCGCTGCCGTATTAAACCATGGGATCATATAATGTTTTGTATAATATTATTAGTGTGATTTGCTTAATGTTCAATGTAAGATAAGCATATGTAAAATAGTGAAGTATGAAATGCAATAATTTTCCATGGTTAAGTATTATTTAGATGGTAGTAATTGGTTCTGTACTAAGCTATTAAGTATGGACATTAACGGGTAGGTACTACCCTAGATATAATTATAAAACGCTAATAAGAAGAAAAGGCTTTTATAATAATACCTGGTTCATATTATTAATAAGCTATAATGTACTGTAAATATACACTACATCTATAATATTCCATGTGAATAATTATTTTCTTTTCATTCTTATAGAAGAATATGGCGCGATTGAATCGAATGACGGAACAAGAAGTCGAGGAATTCATCAACCAGCGAGTGAACGACAGAATGTTATGGGTCGAGGCTGCAAGAGCTGCTGCAGTTAACCCAAATCCTCGTGTAGGATGCACCTACAAAACTTTTCAAGCTTGCAAGCCCTCATCATTCAGTGGAACAGAAGGACCGATCGGTTTAACCCGGTGGATAGAAAAGATGGAGACTGTGTTTAAAATCAGTGGTTGTGTTGAAAAGGACATGACCAAGTATGCATCGTGCACTTTACAAGATAATGCACTCACGTGGTGGAAAAATTATGTGAAGGCTGTAGGAGGAGATGTAGCTTATGATACTCCATGGGAAGAATTCAAAATAATGTTAATCAGCGAGTATTGTCCAAGGAATGAGGTTAGGAAGTTGGAAGATGAATTACGAAGCCTGAAGGTTGTTGGTACTGAAATCACCAACTACAATCAGCAATTCATGGAATTAGTTTTGCTATGTCCTGAATTGGTTCCAACCGAAGAACAGAAGATTGAAATGTACAAAGATGGTTTGCCCAAAAAGGTCAAGGCAAATGTTACAGCATCGAAACCTAAGACAATTCATGAAGCTATAACCATGGCAAACGAGCTAATGGATCAGGTCATCATGGATAAGAAAGTATCCAATACTGATGTGAAGGTATCAGGTAACAAAAGAAAGTGGAATGGAAATTATGATCTGTTGGGATTAGGGATGGCAAAATGACCCGTACCCGATAGGGAAACCCGAAACCCGTTATAATTGGTCCGGGTCTGACCCGAGTTCGTCGGGTCATGGGCCGGGTATGGGGAAGGTTAAAAAAAACTTTCCGGGTTCGGGTTCGGGTATGGTTTTGGATACAAACCCATTTACCCGACCCGTATACCCGACCCGCATACCCGTATACTCGGCCCGAAGAATTTTAATACTAATTTTTATGTAAAATTTTAGTATTAGTATTATATTGTTAATGTATGAAATATTTCTCTTATTTGTTTTGAAAACGAGTATAATTTTATTCAATATAATCATATACAACAAGTTTTCGAGATGTTATATCTTATATACTTTGTGTATTTGAATATTTTAGAAACTTTTCAATCAACTTTTTTGTATGTGATATTTTATAATACTTTAAACATGAAGTAGTTAAGTTATTTTTTGATATTTTGTTTTGGTAACTTATTGAAAAATAGATACAGAATGACTAATCGGGTATACCCGTTTACCCGTGGGGAAACCCGAAACCCGATAGTATGTAAGCAAATGGAGACTCGACGGGTTTCGGGCCGGGTTTGGGGCGGGTTTTCTTAATCGGGTTCGGGTCTGGGATTACCTAAACCCGACCCAAACCCGACCCGATGCCATCCCTAGTTGGGATTTAACAAGTTTGATATATCTTAAAACCTTTTAAGAATCATTATAAACGGAAGCGTGTAATTATCAAGTTTTACTTGTTAAACTTTAACCAATTTAAAGCTAAATCCCATGGATCAAGTTGTGAACATTATGCTTACTAATTAACAAGAAAGGAAGAAGTTTATACCTCCTCAATGAGTGAGAAATGAGCTGAATTGGACAGCAGAAATGGTGATGAAGATGATGCAAAATGAGCTTCAAACTTGAAGCCTCAAGCAAGTGATACCCCAAGCAATTAATCACCAACACCCACCTTTGTTTAGTTAGGATTTTAGGACACTTAATACCTTAATTTAGCAAGCAAAAGGCTCTCCTATTCTGCCCAAACAGTTCAGCCAGCAGGATCTACAAGAGCTGAATTTTTGTTGCAGTTTTTAAGTGTATATCTTGAACTTTGAATGCATGCCCACTTTGTATTTTGGTCAAGCATCAATAACTAAGGATTTGTGGCATATATTGGGAGTAACATCAAGCATGGGGAGGCTATCTTGGTCCCCTAAAAACGTCCCCCATGGGAATATATCAATAAATATGTAACTTTTAATTATCTAAAGAAAACTAGTTACATATAATCCCATGCCTTTTGTTACTTACATTTTATAAATCCCTTTTACAAAATGTATCACAACATAACTATTTAATCTTATAAATAATTAATTCCTTATCATATAAATTATCCAAATAATTTATCTCAAGTAATAATATTTTAGAAAAACCGATTTTCTAAAGTTCAAGTGTCGCGTATTTGTTTAATGAACCAATCGTTAAGATCAAATACGTTTAACGTGTCGGTAAGCTTGTTATTGGGTATGACCCGACTTGGATCATAACATACTAGCCACATTAATTTAATATGTCACTCGGGCATACGAAATACCTTCAATCTCCCACTTGCACGAGAAACATAAGAAATTAATGCAAGTGATGGATACCACCTAACGACCGTCCATCACCCCCAATATGTTATGACTTTGTGCAATTCAATAACATCATCCTTTTCGAGTTCCCGTCTCGAACATGAATAGGTGAATCTATCATTATTTCCTTTCGTCCTAGATGTCATGTTAAATCCAAGAGATACAGAGTGATCACTCTCTTATAGATTTAACTTTATCAGGCCTTAGACATCTGACTCTCAACGAATAAGAGGGACAAATTCCATCTTGACTACATACGTCCTAAATATGTATCTTGCATTGTACCTGAGCTCTCCCTTATGAACTACCATATTTCAGACTAGCGAAGGAAAGAATCAAGGCACAATACTTGGTAAATATCCGAACCCAATATGTATCTCAGGTCAGAGGATACAATGATATTCGCCTTTAATCAAGACTACATGTGATCGACCACAAAGGCTCTATTTAGTAAGTCTTGAGAGCGGGTCTTCCAATATTTGTGTCCCACAAATATCTATGAACCTTGGTTGCAACCTTGCCCCACATTCATCCCGTGAATGTATACCAATCCAAGTTCATAATAGTCTAAACCTCACACTTGTTCCCACGAATGTGATCGACTACGGAATTTTAGAATAATTACTTATTCATGGATAAAATATGCAAAATAGGAACATAACTCAAGATAAATTAATGCCATAATTGTATAAATGAGTTTGAACTACTTCGTTCCGTTACAATACTTAAAACAGATCATGACCAATCACTAGAATATCGAAGCCCTAACGCACAAACATGTCCAGCATGTTTTGATCCATGTAAGAGCTTCGTGAGAGGATCCGCTATGTTAAGATCTGTGTGAACTTTGTGAATACATATCTTTCCCTTTTCAACTTCATCCCTTATGTAGTTGAATCTCCGCTCAATGTGACGGGTCTTTTGGTGAGCACGAGGTTCTTTGATTTGAGCAATCGCACCCTCGTTGTCACAAAAGATCTCAAGAGGGTCCTGAATGGATGGGACCACTCCTAAGTCGTCTATGAATTTCTTCATCCATGCAGCTTCCTGAGCTGCCAATGAGGCGGCAATGTACTCCGACTCTGTAGTGGATAATGCAACAACATCCTGTTTTGAACTCTTCCAAGAGACCGCACCTCCATTTAATGTGAAGACATAACCGGATTGTGATCGAGAGTCATCTCGATCAGTTTGGAAACTTGCGTCCACGTAACCTTTTACAGCGAGTTCCTCCTCACCAGACCCATATATTAGAAACATATCCTTAGTCCTCCTAAGGTATTTCAATATACTTTTAACAGCAATCCAATGACTGTTTCCTGGGTTATTCTGGTATCTACTTGTCAAGCTTAGAGCGCATGACACATCCGGTCTAGTACATATCATTACATACATGATAGACCCAATAGCAGATGCGTATGGGACTTTCTTCATTCTCTCTTGTTCATCTTTCGTGGTAGGACACTGAGATGAACTGAGAACGGTTCCTCTTTGAATAGGTACCAAACCTTTCTTAGAGTTTTCCATCTTGAACCTTTTCAAGATTTTGTCAATGTATGTACTTTGACTTAAACCTATCAATCTCTTGGATCTATTCCTATAGATCCCAATCCCCAATATGTATTGTGCTTCTCCAAGATCCTTAATGGAGAAGCATTTACTTAACCAAGTTTTAACACCTTGCATTGCCGGAATATCGTTCCCTAATAACAATATATCATCCACATATAATACAAGGAACATGATAGTGCTCCCACTAGCTTTCTTATATACACAAGCTTCATCACCATTTTTAATGAAGCCAAATTTCTCAGCTTCCTCATTAAAACGATGATTCCACATTCTAGATGCTTGTTTCAATCCGTAGATTGACTTCTTTAACTTGCATACCTTTTTAGGATATTTCGGATCAACAAAACCTTCAGGCTGAACCATATAGACATCTTCCATAAGATATCCATTTAGGAAAGCGGTCTTGACATCCATTTGCCATATTTCGTAATCATAATGAGCAGCAATGGCAAATAATATCCTGATAGACTTTAGCATTGCCACAGGCGAAAAAGTTTCATCATAGTCAACCCCTTGAGTTTGAGTGAAACCTTTTGCTACAAGTCTAGCTTTGTATGTATCCAAGTTTCCATGTATGTCGGTTTTCATTTTGAAAAGCCATTTGCAATCAACTAGCCTAGAGCCAGGGGGTTGCGTAACAAGTTCCCAAACTTGGTTGTCATACATGGATTGCATCTCAGATTTCATGGCTTCCTGCCATTTATCTTTATCAATCCTTGATAAAGCATCTTGGTAGTTTGTTGGTTCATCCAAATCAACCATATAGTAATCATCTATGAGAAACCCATATCTCTCAGGAGGATTGCTAATCCTACCAGATCTACGAATGTCTTGTGTATTTTGATCATCCATTTGATCACTCTCAACATTTTCATGTTGAGTGCTAGTGTCAACCAATTGTGTATCATCTACTTGATCTTGAACCTCTTCAAGATCTATCTTAATTTCACTATTTCCTTCCATTAGGAACTTAGTTTCAAGGAATTCCGCCTTCCGAGCAACAAATACATTCTGCTCGGATGGATCATAGAAATAGTATCCCATATCATCCTTGGGATATCCTATGAAGATACACTTCGTGGATCGAGCATCCAACTTATTAGGGACGTAACGCTTAGGATAAGCTTCACATCCCCATACCTTTAAGTATGAAAGAGAAGGAGGTTTTCCAAACCACATCTCATGAGGAGTTCGTTCCACTTTCTTGGTTGGGGCCATATTTAAAATACGAGCCGCGGAGCTTAGACAATAACCCCAAAATGATAGAGGTAACGAGCTTCTTGCCATCATAGATCGAACCATATCCATTAGGGTTCGGTTCCTCCTTTCGGAAACTCCATTAAGTTGGGGTGTTCCGGGTGGAGTAAGTTGTGAGATAATCCCACAACTCCTAAGATGATCTTGGAAGGCATCGCTTAGGTATTCACCTCCTCTATCGGTACGAAGTACCTTAATTGTCCTATTGAGTTGATTTTGTACTTCGTTTTGATATTCTTTGAATGCTTCAAACGTTTCGTCCTTGTGTCTTAACAAGTAGACATATCCGAAACGACTGAAGTCATCAATGAAAGTAACGAAGTATCTTTCACCATTCCTAGTTATGGGCTTAAAGGGTCCACATACATCCGAATGTATTAATCCCAATAAGTCTTTAGCCCTTTCATAGGTCCCTTGGAAAGGTGCTTTTGTCATTTTGCCTTGTAAACAAGATTCACATACATCAAATGAGTCTAGTTCATTTGATTTCAAAAGTCCATTCTTTTGAAGTGTATGCATTCGGTTCTTGTTTATATGGCCAAGGCGACAATGCCATAAATAGGAATCACTCAAATCCATTTTGAGTTTCTTGGTGCTTGTATGGTATATAGAGCTCGATGATGCGTCATCATGAACCAATTCATAAATTCCATTTGAAGGCGAAGCCTTGAAATAGAATACATTGTCTTTAGAAACATGAATATCATCATCAATAAAATTAACAACGTAACCACATTGTTTTAAGCGAGAAATAGAAATAATGTTTCTACACAAATCCGGAGCATACAAAACATTTTCTAAAATAAGTTCCAATCCGCTTGGAAGCTTCAAAATAAAATCTCCTTGAGTTTTAACATGCACCTTTGCACCATTGCCCATATAGAGACTTGATGTTCCCGCCTTATGATCACTTCTTTTGAACCCCTGCAAAGAATTGCAAATATGAGTTCCACATCCCGTGTCTAATACCCATGTATTAGAAGAAGTAATACTAAGCTCTATATATACCATATATATATTACCTGAGGTTTGCCCTGCATCCCTCTTGTCCTTCAACTCCTTAAGATAGATCGGACAGTTTCGTTTCCAATGACCCATCTCACCGCAACCGAAACATGGGTCTTCTTTGGGGTTTGCCTTCTCGGCTACCTTTTGCTTCTTAGCCTTGTTGATGGTTGGGGTAACCATCTTCCATTTCCCTTTGCCTTGATGGGCGGGTCCTTTTCTCTTGGCCACCTTTGGCTTAGAGGTGTTACCTTTTGACCCACCTTGATCGATTGCTAACACGGGTAAAGCCCTTTTACCCATGCTAGTTTCCGCCGTTCTAAGCATACCGTGAAGCTCACCTATGCTCTTATCCATCCCATTCATATTGTAATTAATTACAAATTGATCAAACCTTTTTGATAGGGAGTTAAGGATAAGATCGGTGGCTAACTCATTAGATATGTTGAGATTAAGACGGTTTGCGCGATCAATAAGGCTTTTCATTTTGAGGACATAAGAGGATACGGATTGGGTGTCATCCATACGACATGCATGTAACGCTCGAACCGTTTCGAAGCGCTCGACACGTGCTTGTTGAAGGAACATCTCCTTCAATTGCGTAATCATGTCATATGCACTATGATGTTCGAAATCCTTTTGGAGTTCAGGTATCATAGTCCCAAGCATTAGGCAAGCGACTTGCACCGAATCGGCGCAATACTTATCCCAATAAGCCATGCCTTCCGTATCATCCTCGTCAGGTTGATCGGGAATGGGGTCTTCCAACACATACGCCTTATCCTCAAGTTTGAGGACAATCCTAAGATTGCGGAACCAATCCATAAAGTTCGTATGGTTGAGTTTGTCTTTCTCGAGGAGAGACCTTAACGATAGGTTGTTCAAGTTAATAGGTGCGTTTTGCATGTTGTTGTTATTGGCGGCCATCTACAAAATTTAACAAAGTTGTTTAAGTATTAATTTTAATTTAACAATCAATACCCTTTAAATCCAATTGATATTTATTAAATTTTAGAATCCAACCGTAAACCAAATTTCGGTTAGGTGACCTTTATCCCGTCATTTGATTTAGCTAGGTAGTCATTATATGACAATTGCAATCCTTTTGCAACTTCTAAGTTATGGGATCATGCAATCCTTTTGCATAGCATATTATCCCATCAACGCCTATTTGTTCATCATGCTTCGGTGACCCTAAGTTCATGATTCCCAAATCAAGTCGTCCTACTTGTGCTAACGTGTAAATTCAACATACTAGTGGTTAGGTGACCTTTATCCCACAAGTGTGCGAAATTTACCTCAATCATATTAGTTTGCTCATAACGGTTAGGTGGCCTTTATCCCATTAAGAGTTCCCTAATATTTTTAAGTGTTTGCACAAAAGAATGGCATTTAACTTGTTTGTCTTGTTGTTTAAAAGGGATTTTAAGTTTTCGTTATTTCTAGTTTGAGAAAACATTTATGCCATACACCAACATGCATTTAGTGTATGGTACTTATGAAAAACCAATTTCATGTCTTGTAATTGAGCCAATTACTTGATATAAACCAATTTATATTTGTTATCCTTTTCTTGTTCTTAATAACCATTTATTAAGGTTTTTGGTTGCAATTTTAATTCAACCATTTAAATTACCATTTTGCATGTACTTAATACGTCTAATTTAACCAATTAAATTGTCGTTATGTTTGTTGTTAACTTGTGTGATTAATTTGTTACAATCAAACATACAATCCATAAACATGCAAACAACCACACATGCAAAATAAGTATGTTCACAATCTAGCCATTTAGGTGGACATTTGTTTAGCCGAAAACAAATGTCACCGGGTAAGGGTTTTCAACACAAAGCAAGAGATTTCCAATCTCCCACTTAACCTTGCATCCAAATGCTACTTGTGTTCTTCAAGTCTTCATTCATCATCTTGTATCTTCATTTTTACAAAATATGTATCCTAATACATTTTATCTAGAAAATGAAATTACAACCTATTCTATTTTACATACCAAATATAAAATGAATTACATAACCAAATGAATGAATTATTACAAACCAATTGAACAATTATTACATGCCATTGAATAATTATAATTACAAACCAAATGAATCATAAATCAACCAAATATAGCATGCAATCAACATACGGTCAAGGCTAGGATTGTGAACATCAACATGCAACCAATTGTGACCAAAATGCAAGAGCCCAAACCCAATTTTGGAGCCCTAACAATTCGGCATTCATCAAACACCCTCCCAAAACCCATGATTTTTGCATTCTTCTTTCATGCATGTACTTAGAATGCAAAGTTGATGGGTTTTAAAACAACAATTCGAAGCATATTTCAACAACTTCGGCTCTAGATACCATTGTTGGGATTTAACAAGTTTGATATATCTTAAAACCTTTTAAGAATCATTATAAACGGAAGCGTGTAATTATCAAGTTTTACTTGTTAAACTTTAACCAATTTAAAGCTAAATCCCATGGATCAAGTTGTGAACATTATGCTTACTAATTAACAAGAAAGGAAGAAGTTTATACCTCCTCAATGAGTGAGAAATGAGCTGAATTGGACAGCAGAAATGTGCTGAATTGGACAGCAGAAATGGTGATGAAGATGATGAAAAATGAGCTTCAAACTTGAAGCCTCAAGCAAGTGATACCCCAAGCAATTAATCACCAACACCCACCTTTGTTTAGTTAGGATTTTAGGACACTTAATACCTTAATTTAGCAAGCAAAAGGCTCTCCTATTCTGCCCAAACAGTTCAGCCAGCAGGGTCTACAAGAGCTGAATTTTTGTTGCAGTTTTTAAGTGTATATCTTGAACTTTGAATGCATGCCCACTTTGTATTTTGGTCAAGCATCAATAACTAAGGATTTGTGGCATATATTGGGAGTAACATCAAGCATGGGGAGGCCATCTTGGTCCCCTAAAAACGTCCCCCATGGGAATATATCAATAAATATGTAACTTTTAATTATCTAAAGAAAACTAGTTACATATAATCCCATGCCTTTTGTTACTTACATTTTATAAATCCCTTTTACAAAATGTATCACAACATAACTATTTAATCTTATAAATAATTAATTCCTTATCATATAAATTATCCAAATAATTTATCTCAAGTAATAATATTTTAGAAAAACCGATTTTCTAAAGTTCAAGTGTCGCGTATTTGTTTAATGAACCAATCGTTAAGATCAAATACGTTTAACGTGTCGGTAAGCTTGTTATTGGGTATGACCCGACTTGGATCATAACATACTAGCCACATTAATTTAATATGTCACTCGGGCATACGAAATACCTTCATGATCGAGGTAACCAACAACAATCTTTTAAGAAACAAGAAATCACGCAAGGTACGGGTAGTGGTTTAAGCTTTGGTTACAAAGGACAAAATCCTTTATGTAACCGATGCCACAAACATCACTCTGGCTACTGTAATGTGGTATGCAACAAATGTAATCGAAAGGGTCATCTTGCTGAAGATTGTAGGGCTCTCATTACAAATACAAATGGTACCAAGACTCCTGCCACCAATGCAAATAGAACTGCTTTGGCTACCATTACTTGTTATGGGTGTGGAAAACAAGGTCACTATAAGAGCCAGTGCCCGAATCCTGAGAAGAATATCGGACCTGCACGTGGGAGAGCATTTATTATTAATGCTAGAGAGGCATGTGAAGACCCGGAGCTTGTTACGGGTACGTTTACCATTAATAACTTATCAGCATCTATTATATTTGATACTGGTGCCGATAGAAGTTACGTGTGTAGAAATTTTTACACTAAATTGAATTGTTCATCATTACCTCTAGATGCTAAGTACATGATTGAGTTAGCTAATGGTAAACTAATTAAAGCCGATAAAATTTGTCGTGATTGTAAAATAAATTTAGCCGGAGAAACGTTTAAAATTGACTTGATACCCGTAGAATTAGGAAGTTTTGATGTAATAGTCGGCATGGACTGGATGTCCAAAGTAGGAGCTGAAGTTGTGTGTGCCAAGAAGGCAATTCGCATTCCTTGTAAGGATAAAATGCCGGTGATGATTTATGGAGAGAAGGGTAACTCAAAGCTAAAACTCATTAGCTGTTTGAAAGCCAAGAAGTGTTTAGAAAAGGGATGTTATGCTATTCTAGCACATGTTAATAAAGTCGAAAAGAAAGAAAAAGAGAAGTGCATCAACGACGTGCCTGTGGCAAGAGATTTTCCTAAAGTTTTTCCGGAAGAGTTACCGGGATTACCTCCATTTAGATCTGTAGAATTTCAAATAGATTTAGTACCAGGAGCTGCACCAGTTGCCCGTGCTCCATATAGACTTACACCGTCCGAGTTAAAAGAACTTCAGAGTCAGTTAAAAGAATTACTGGATCGTGGATTCATACGACCAAGTACTTCACCGTGGGGAGCTCCGATTCTATTTGTTAAAAAGAAAGATGGATCTTTTAGGATGTGTATAGATTATCGTGAATTAAATAAGTTAACTATCAAAAATCGGTATCCACTACCGAGAATTGACGACTTATTTGATCAACTCCAAGGATCATGTGTGTACTCGAAAATTGACCTAAGATCGGGCTATCATCAATTACGCGTCAAAGAAGAAGATATACCGAAAATTGCTTTTCGGACACGTTATGGTCATTACGAATTTTTGGTCATGCCGTTTGGATTGACGAATGCGCCAGCTGTATTCATGGACCTCATGAATCGAGTTTGTAGTCTATATTTAGATAAGTTTGTTATTGTTTTCATTGATGACATTCTTATCTATTCCAAGAGTGAGCAAGAGCATGAGCAGCATTTAAGGTTAATATTAGAGTTGGTGAGAAAAGAACAGCTATACGCTAAATTTTCTAAGTGTGCTTTCTGGTTGAAAGAAGTGCAATTTCTTGGTCACGTTGTTAGTAGCAAAGGAATTCAGGTTGATCCAGCTAAAATTGAGGCCATTGAAAAATGGGAGACTCCTAAAACACCAATGCAGATATGTCAATTTTTGGGTTTAGCCGGTTATTATAGAAGGTTTATTCAAGATTTTTCCCGAATATCTAAGCCGTTGACAGCATTAACGCAAAAAGGGAAGAAATACGAATGGACCTCGGAGCAGGAGAACGCATTTCAATTACTGAAGAAGAAGTTAACTACGGCGCCTATTTTATCGTTACCTGAAGGGAACGATGATTTTGAAATATATTGTGACGCTTCGCAACAAGGTTTTGGTTGTGTTCTTATGCAACGAAAGAAAGTTATTGCATACGCATCCCGACAATTGAAGATTCACGAGCAGAATTATGCGACGCATGATCTAGAACTGGGAGCAGTCGTGTTTGCGTTGAAGATATGGAGACACTACTTATATGGGGTTAGATGCACTGTGTTTACTGATCATAAAAGTCTTCAACATATTTTCGATCAGAAACAGCTGAACATGAGGCAACGTAGGTGGGTCGAGCTGATAAACGACTATGATTGTGAGATTCGCTATCATCCCGGGAAAGCGAATGTAGTGGCCAACGCTTTAAGCAGAAAGGAACGAGAACCAATTCGAGTACGAGCAATGAACATAAAAATTCGCATGAATCTCAACTCACAAATCAAAGAGGCTCAACGAGAAGCTCTTACTAAAGAAAACATAGGAAATGAAATAATGAAGAAGTATGGGAAACAACTCATTATGCGGGAAGATGGAATTCAATATTTTGCAAACCGTATTTGGGTACCAAAGTTGGGTGGATTAAGGAAGTTAATATTGAATGAGGCACATAAGACAAGGTACTCGATACATCCTGGAGTTGGAAAGATGTATCAAGATCTTAAGATGCATTATTGGTGGCCTAATTTGAAGACAGACGTTGCAACATATGTTGGGGAATGTTTAACTTGTTCCAAAGTCAAAGCAGAACACCAGAAGCCGTCAGGATTACTTCAACAACCAGAAATCCCAGAATGGAAATGGGATGGTATTACCATGGATTTCATCACAAAATTACCTAAGACTGCCTGGGGTTATGACACCATTTGGGTAATAGTTGATCGTCTCACCAAATCTGCACATTTCTTGCCTATAAAGGAAACGGATAGAATGGAGAAACTATTACGATTATACATAAAGGAAATTGTTTCAAGGCATGGAATACCTATTTCCATTATATCCGATCGTGATAGTAGATTTACATCAAAGTTCTGGCAATCACTACAGGAGGCCCTAGGAACTCGTTTGGATATGAGTACCGCATATCATCCGCAAACTGACGGGCAGAGTGAAAGAACAATTCAGACTCTTAAAGACATGCTTAGGGCATGTGTGATCGATTTTGGAAACGGATGGGATAAATATCTACCATTAGCAGAATTCTCGTATAATAATAGTTATCATGCGAGCATTAAAGCTGCACCATTCGAAGCACTGTATGGAAGGAAGTGTAGATCCCCTATCTGTTGGAACGAAGTAGGAGATCGACAATTAACTGGACCCGAGATCATCCATGAAACTACTGAGAAGATAGTGCAAATCAAGGAGAAATTGAAAACAGCCCGTAGTCGCCAAAAGAGCTACGCCGATGTCCGAAGGAAACCATTAGAGTTTCAGATCGGTGACATGGTTATGTTAAAGGTGTCACCTTGGAAAGGTGTAATACGTTTTGAAAAAAGGGGTAAACTAAACCCAAGGTATGTAGGCCCGTTCAAAATTATCGAACGCATCGGACCGGTAGCTTATCGACTCGAGTTACCGCAACAACTCGCCGGAGTACATAATACATTTCACGTCTCGAACCTTAAAAAGTGTCTTGCAAAGGAAGACCTCACCATTCCTCTTGAAGAAATTCGAGTTGACGAGAAACTACAATTCATAGAAGAACCAATCGAGATCATGGACCGTGAAGTTAAACGGCTCAAGCAGAGCAACATACCGATCGTTAAAGTTCGTTGGAATGCGCGAAGAGGTCCCGAGTTTACTTGGGAGTGAGAGGATCAAATGAAACAAAAATACCCGCATTTGTTTCCCGATGACGCAAAATAGGTACGATTTTAAAATTTCGGGACGAAATTTATTTGACGGGTAGGTACTGTAATGACCCGGACTTTTTCGATCGATCTATACTTATAAGATTAATATTTACATAAATTAAACCTTACCAACATGATAAGCAACCCAAATTGTTGAGACTTATGTTTTTGAAAAGAGATTTACACAACGTTTGACCATCTAGTTTGACCGATGATATCACGAACTATATAACATATGATAATTATACGTTTGTGTATATATATGTATATATACATATTTAACATGATCTAAGGATGTTTTAATATCTCATTTTGTATTAATAACAATAAGTTATAAGTATATTTTGAAACTGCTAACTTAAGTTTTCAAAACGATAACTTTAAGTAACGTTTTTTGATATAAATACTTATAACCTATAATGTTTATACATATATCGTATATGTACTGTATTTAATCACTTTTTAAGGACTTAAATACATAAAACAATATAAGTATATTCACAAAAGATAACTATATTTGAATCCTCGTTCCGTTTTCACAAGATTTCTATACGTATATTTAGAGTATATGTACTCGTATCATACCTAGCTTCTATACGTATTTACTATTGGTATATACACATCAAATCACCACCAACCAGCCCTTGTTCATGCCTTATGTATAAGGTAACTCTCTTGTTCATGCCTTAAGTATAAGGTAATTACTTTTGTATGATAGTATGACTAATTACACAAAATTACAACATAAATTTTGTCCATGATCTTCATCATTCACGCCACCATCACCACCATATATACTCCATCCATTTTCAATTTTGCTACATCATTTTGCTAGTTAGGAACACACTTTCAAGAGCCTTAAAACCCTTAACCATCTCAGCCCACAACCATGAAGATCTAGCTTCAAAAACATCACTTAATCACCATAAGAAAACCCTTACAAAAACACTTTAAGAATCCTTCCAAGAACACAAGTTTACTTCCAATCTTTCATCCAACTCCACCACTCTTTTGATTCTAGGTTTTTACTTCTATTTTACAGCAACCTTGTCCAAGTAACTTGAGGTAGTAACTTTGTTCATAACCTTATTCGATTCATATATATAGTTATCTTATTTTATGGTATAAAATTTTAACAACAAGAACATAGTTTGAATGTTTTCAAACTTGTTTGCAAACTAAATAGATCCTTCTAACTTAACTTTTAAAATACTTCAAGACCTATAATATATCATAAGGATATGCTAACTTAACAAGGTAAAACTTGATTTTTCAAAGAACACCTTAAAAACTGAATTTACGTCGTCGGAGTACAACCGGGGGCTGTTTTGGGTTGGATAATTAAAAACCATCTTGAACTTTGAATTGGAGGCTTATTTTCTGGAAAATTGATATTTACTATGAATATGTTAACACATAAAAATTTCATGATTTAACTCAAAGTATAAGTATTTTTAGAAAAATAATCATTTAAGGTTGTTTACATGATGGAAAATGATCAACTTCATAAGTTTCACCAAAGTTTGACCTATGACCTGTGATTTCGAATACAAACTAAGGTATTTACAGTTCATATTCTTAAAGAAGGACTCGATCCAAGGAAGTGGCAAGTTGAACCAACAAAAACGGAGTTGTAACGAAGAAACTATGACTAAAACAAGATCGGATATCCAAAACTAGTTTAGCCACGAAAATAATTGGAGAAAAATTAAATAAATCACATCTTTCTAAAATAACATGATATTTTATATATATGTACTCATAATTTAATTTTATATATTTCAGGATCACCCATAAACTATACGAGAAGATTAATCATAAGATCCCATGATTGTACGCAATACGTCTTCTTGACAATATAGGTACCATGGGTCAAGATTAATCCCGACCAATACAAATACGATGGGGGTTTTATTTATTTCGATGGGGGTTTTATTTATTTATTGAACACCTAAATATGAACCATTAAAATTGAATTGCTAACTACGGACTAAGAAGACATTAAAAGTATTATAAGTATATATACGTGACGATTGTTTAAAATGAAAATATATTGATATATTATATATGGATAGGTTCGTGATATCAACCGGAGACCAAGTCAAAATATATATATCTTCAAGGCAAAAGTGAGTATATAGTCCCGCTTTTAAACTCTAAATATTTCGGGATGAGAATACATGTATTTTATGTTTTACGATATGGACACAAGTAACTGAAAAATATATTCTACGTTGAGTTGTACCACTGGCATACTTTCCTGTAGCTTGGTAACTACTATTTACAGCGGTATTGTAAACGCGAATCCTGTTGATAGATCTATCGGGCCTGACAACCCCAACCGGACTGGACGACCAGTATTCAACGTTTGCACAGTACTTCGTTTTGTGACTACACTTGGTACGGTGTAGTAAGATTTCATAATAAAGGGAATATGCGACGTGATTAAATGTTAAGTATGGTTACCAAGTGCTCAACCACTTAGAATATTTTTATTAAAATGTTTATATATGAAATCTTGTGGTCTATATATATATATATATATTGCTGCCGGCATTAAACCTATATCTCACCAACTTTATGTTGACGTTTTAAGCATGTTTATTCTCAGGTGATAGCTAAAAGCTTCCGCTGCAACATGTTGAATTTAAGCAAGATCTTGAGTATGCATATTTGTGTCAAAAATAAAACTGTATATCGGAGGATTTGTAATGTAAAATATGTTGGAGGTCGTGTTGTTATTATCACATGTAAAGTTTGTAAGTCTAAGATTATCGCTAAACGATAATCCTTATTAAGTTGTTTAAACCTTGTATTTGTAATAAAAGCTATGGTTTGTATTGTAAAAACAAATGCAGTTTTTGAAAAATGTCGCATATAGAGGTCAATACCTCACGATGAAATCATATGTTATTGTATTCGTCCTTATGGTTAAGGTCGGGTTATGACACCGGTAATTCTTTCGGAAATACATCGGGAAATTCTTTTGCGACGGGAACATCATTGATGCTCTTTTCTTCAGTTTGTACTTTCTCGACGTGTGCTAGAACAGCATAGCAACCTTTTCTTATTAGTTTTTGTGCCTTCAAATTACTAATAAGATGTAGCTTCGTGTTGCCCTTTTCTCCGTACACCATTAAGGGTTTTACTTTTTCTCGTATAATGCGAATTACATTTTTGTAACAAACGATCTCTGCTTTCACTTCTTTCAACCAGTCCATACCGATTATCACATCAAAACTCCCTAACTCTACTGGTATCAAGTCAATCTTAAATATTTCGTTACCCAGTTTAATTTCTCGATTCCGGCATATATTATCTGCTGAAATTAATTTACCGTTTGCTAATTCGAGTAAAAATTTAATATTCAACGGCGTCAATGGACAACTTAATTTAGCACAAAAATCTCTACTCATATAGCTTCTATCCGCACCCGAATCAAATAAAATGTAAGCAGATTTATTGTCAATAAGAAACGTACCCGTAACAAGCTCCGGGTCTTCCTGTGCCTCTGCCGCATTAATATTGAAAACTCTTCCGTGGCCTTGTCCATTCGTGTTCTCCTGGTTCGGGCAATTTCTAATAATGTGGCCCGGTTTTCCACATTTATAACAAACTACATTGGCATAACTTGCTCCGACACTACTTGCTCCGCCATTACTCATTCCGACACCATTTGTTCCTTTCGTTCTGTTAACCCCTGGTCCGTAGACCTCACACTTCGCCGCGCTATGACCATTTCTTTTACACTTGTTGCAAAATTTGGTGCAGAACCCCGAGTGATACTTTTCACACCTTTGGCATAGCTGCTTCTGATTGTTGTTGTTGTTGTTGCGGTTGTTATTGTTGTTAGGATGATTGTTGTAATTGTTGTTGTTGTTGTTGTTGTTGTTGGGCCATTTGTTGTAGTTGCGATTGATGTTGCGATTGTTGGGATAATTGTTGCTATTATTGTTGTAATTGCTGTTGTTGTTGTATTAGTGATTCTTATCACCGTTTTCCTCCCACTTTGTTTTGACTTGCTTCACATTGGCCTCTTCAGCAGTCTGTTCTTTAATTCTTTCTTCAATGTGGTTCACTAGTTTGTGAGCCATTCTACATGCCTGTTGTATGGAGGCGGGCTCGTGTGAACTTATATCTTCTTGGATTCTTTCCGGTAATCCTTTCACAAATGCGTCGATCTTCTCTTCCTCATCTTCGAACGCTCACGGACACAATAGGCATAATTCTGTGAATCGTCTTTCGTACGTGGTAATATCAAATCCTTGGGTTCGTAACCCTCTAAGTTCTATCTTGAGCTTATTGACCTCGGTTCTGGGACAGTACTTCTCGTTCATCAAGTGCTTGAATGCTGACCACGGTAGTGCGTAAGCATCATCTTGTCCCACTTGCTCTAGATAGGTATTCCACCATGTTAACGTAGAACCTGTGAAGGTATGCGTATCGTACTTCACTTTTTCCTCTTCAGTACACTTACTTATGGCAAACACCGATTCGACCTTCTCGGTCCACCGTTTCAATCCGATCGGTCCTTCGGTTCCATCAAATTCCAAAGGTTTGCAGGCAGTGAATTCTTTGTAGGTGCATCCTACACGATTTCCTGTACTGCTAGATCCAAGGTTATTGTTGGTATGTATCGCAGCCTGTACTGCGGCTATGTTTGAAGCTAGAAAAGTACGGAATTCCTCTTCATTCATATTCACGGTGTGTCGAGTAGTCGGTGCCATTTCCTTCAAAATAGTCAAATGGAACAAGTTAATCATACAGAATATTAAGAGTAGTTAATAGTATTTCGTAGCATAATATGAACTCATTTATAAAAGCTTTTTCTTCATATTAGCATTTTATAAGTTTAAATTCGGGTAGTACCTACCCGTTAAGTTCATACTTAGTAGCTAATATACAATTCAACTACTACAATTCTATATGAAAAACTGATTATAATAATATTTCGCATTCAAACTTTTATACAATATTTTACAAACTTACAATACCGCTTATTTTACATAAAGCATGAAATATAGCACACAATAACTTTGATACAAGATAGTTGTGAAGATAATTCTAGCTAGTACACAAGTCGTTCAGCAAAGGCAATAAAGACACGTAATTCATACGTCCAGAAATAAGTCATGCATTCTGGTTTTACTAGGACTACTTCCCATCCTTGGTCTTGTGGAACATAACCGTTATGGCCGTTGATAATACAGCGTGTTGTAATGTCGTCAAAGGGACGAGGGTTACGTAATGTCCAACAGTCCCATAACAATCTAAAAACCTTGTTTCTCACCCCAACTACTGAGTCCGTTACTTGTGGAAATGTTTTGTTTAATAGTTGTAGCCCGATGTTCTTGTTCTCACTTTGGTGAGAAGCGAACATTACTAACCCGTAAGCATAACATGCTTCTTTATGTTGCATGTTAGCCGCTTTTTCTAAATCATGAAGTCCTATGTTCAGATACATTGAGTCAAAATAATTTCTTAACCTGTTGCGTAAAATAGCACTTGGGTTCCCCGCAATATATGCGTCAAAGTAAACACATCGTAACTTATGGGTTTCCCAATGTGATATCCCCCATCTTTCAAACGAAAGTCTCTTATAAACCAAGGCATTCTTGGAACGTTCTTCGAATGTCTTACAAACTGATTTCGCCGTAAATAGTTGTGCCGAAGAATTCTGACCGACTCTAGACAAGATTTCATCAATCATGTCTCCGGGTAGGTCTCTTAAAATATTAGGTTGTCTACCCATTTTGTGTTTTTATACTGTAAAATAGACAAGAGTTAGATTCATAAAAAAAATACTTATTAATACAAGCAATTTTTACATATACCATAAAGCATAAGCACACTATATTACATATATTACACCATACGAATACAACTATCTTATTCCGACTCGCTCGTTTCTTCTTCTTCGGTTTTGGTTCGTTTTGCCAAGTTTCTAGGGATATATGATGTTCCCCTAATACTAGCTGTCGTTTTCCACAACGGTTTAGAAAAATCTGGTGGTTTAGAGGTTCCCGGGTCATTGTTACAACTTAAGGACTTCGGGGGTTGACAATACATATAAAGTTCATCGGGGTTGGAATTAGATTTCTCTATTTTTATGCCCTTTCCCTTATTATTTTCTTTTGTTTTTTTAAATTCAGTTGGGGTAATTTCTATAACATCATCGGAATTCTCGTCGGAATCCGATTCATCGGAGAATTGGTAATCCTCCCAATATTTTGCTTCCTTGGCGGAAACACCATTGACCATAATTAACCTTGGTCGGTTGGTTGAGGATTTTCTTTTACTTAACCGTTTTATTATTTCCCTCACCGGTTCTATTTCCTCCTCCGGTTCCTCCTCTTCCGGTTCTGAATCTTCTTCCGGTTCTGATTCTTCTTCCGGTTCCTCTTCGGGAACTTGTGAATCAGTCCAATATATATTCGACTCTTCGTTATTATTAGGTGAGTCAATGGGATTTGTGCTAGAGGTAGACATCTATCACACAATATCAAACATGTTAAGAGATTAATATATCACATAATATATACATGTTAATAATATATAGTTTCCAACAAAAATGTTAAGCAATCATTTTTAAAGAAAATACGGTTGAAGTCCAGACTCACTAATGCATCCTAATAAACTCGATAAGACACATTAATGAAAATTTTCTGGTCCTCTAAGACCAATGCTCGGATACCAACTGAAATGTCCCATTCTTATTGATTAAAAATGTTCCATATTAATTGATTTCGTTGCGAGGTTTTGACCTCTATATGAGACGTTTTTCAAAGACTGCATTCATTTTAAAACAAACCATAACCTTTATTTCATAAATAAAGGTTTAAAAAGCTTTACGTAGATTATCAAATAATGATAATCTAAAATATCCTGTTTACACACGACCATTACATAATGGTTTACAATACAAATATGTTACATCGAAATCAGTTTCTTGAATGCAGTTTTTACACAATATCATACAAACATGGACTCCAAATCTTGTCCTTATTTTAGTATGCAATAGCGGAAGCTCTTAGTATTTACCTGAGAATAAACATGCTTTAAACGTCAACAAAAATGTTGGTGAGTTATAGGTTTAACCTATATATATCAAATCGTAACAATAGACCACAAGATTTCATATTTCAATACACATCCCATACATAGAGATAAAAATCATTCATATGGTGAACACCTGGTAACCGACATTAACAAGATGCATATATAAGAATATCCCCATCATTCCAGGACACCCTTCGGATATGATATAAATTTCGAAGTACTAAAGCATCCGGTACTTTGGATGGGGTTTTTAGGCCCAATAGATCTATCTTTAGGATTCGCGTCAATTAGGGTGTCTGTTCCCTAATTCTTAGATTACCATACTTAATAAAAAGGGGCATATTCGATTTCGATAATTCAACCATAGAATGTAGTTTCACGTACTTGTGTCTATTTTGTAAATCATTTATAAAACCTGCATGTATTCTCATCCCAAAAATATTAGATTTTAAAAGTGGGACTATAACTCACTTTCACAGATTTTTACTTCGTCGGGAAGTAAGACTTGGCCACTGGTTGATTCACGAACCTATAACAATATATACATATATATCAAAGTATGTTCAAAATATATTTACAATACTTTTAATACATTTTGATGTTTTAAGTTTATTAAGTCAACTGTCCTCGTTAGTAACCTACAACTAGTTGTCCACAGTTAGATGTACAGAAATAAATCGATAAATATTATCTTGAATCAATCCACGACCCAGTGTATATGTATCTCATTATTGATCACAACTCAAACTATATATATATTTTGGAATCAACCTCAACCCTGTATAGCTAACTCCAACATTCACATATAGAGTGTCTATGGTTGTTCCGCAATATATATATAGATGGGTCGACATGATAGGTCGAAACATTGTATACGTGTCTATGGTATCTCAAGATTACATAATATACAATATAAGTTGATTAGGTTATGGTTGGAATAGATTTATTACTAACTTTCACGTAGGTAAAATGAGTAGTTTTTATCAATCTTGTTTTACTCGCCATTTCTTCGTTTCTAATCCGTTTTGAGTGATTCCAGTGGCCATGGTTTCGTATTGAACTTAACTTTATGAATCTAAATAGAAAAAGTATAAGTTTATAGTTGGAAATATAAGTTACAAGTCATTTTTGAAAGAGGTAGTCATTTCCGTCGAAAGAACGACATCTTGATGACCATTTTGAAAAACATACTTTCACTTTGAGTTTAACCATGATTTTTGGATATAGTTTCATGTTCATAAGAAAAATCATTTTTCTAGAAGTATAGCTTTTAAATCAAAGTTCTTCTTAGCTTTTAATTATCCCAACCAAAACAGCCCCCGGTTTTACTACGACGACGTATATCCAGTTTTATGGTGTTTATCGTGTTTCCGGGTTTTAAATCATTAAGTTAGCATATCATATAGATATAGAACATGTGTTTAATTGATTTTAAAAGTCTAGTTAGAAGGATTAACTTTATTTGCGAACAAGTTTAGAATTAACTAAACTATGTTATAGTGATTACAAGTTTATAACGTTGAATAAGACAGCTTTTTATGTATGAATCAAATGATGTTATGAACATCATTACTACCTCAAGTTCCTTGGATAAACCTACTGGAAATGAAAAAAATATATCTAGCTTCAAAGTATCCTTGGATGGCTTGAAAGTTCTTGAAGCAGAATCATGACACGAAAACAATTTCAAGTAAGATTTCCACTCGAAATAAGATTGTTATAGTTATAGAAATTAAATTAAAGTTTGAATATGATTATTACCTTGTATTAGAAAGATAACCTACTGTAAGTTACAAAGGTTTCTTGATCTTGGATGATTACTTGGAATGGATTTAGAAAACTTGGAAGTAAACTTGCAATCTTGGAAGTATTCTTGATTTTATGAAACAAGAACTTTTGGAATTTATGAAGAACACTTAGAACTTGAAGATAGAACTTGAGAGAGATCAATTAGATGAAGAAAATTGAAGAATGAAAGTGTTTGTAGTTGTTTTTGGTCGTTGGTGTATGGATTAGATATAAAGGATATGTAATTTTGTTTTCATGTAAATAAGTCATGAATGATTACTCATATTTTTGTAATTTTATGAGATATTTCATGCTAGTTGTCAAATGATGGTTCCCACATGTGTTATGTGACTAACATGGGCTGCTAAGAGCTGATCATTGGAGTGTATATACCAATAGTACATACATCTAAAAGCTATGTATTGTACGACTACGAATACGGGTGCATACGAGTAGAATTGTTGATGAAACTGAACGAGGATGTAATTGTAAGAATTTTTGTTAAGTAAAAGTATTTTGATAAGTGTCTTGAAGTCTTTCAAAAGTGTATGAATACATATTAAAACACTACATGTATATACATTTTAACTGAGTCGTTAAGTCATCGTTAGTCGTTACATGTAAGTGTTGTTTTGAAACCTTTAGGTTAACGATCTTGTTAAATGTTGTTAACCCAATGTTTATAATATCAAATGAGATTTTAAATTATTATATTATCATGATATTATGATGTATAAATATCTCTTAATATGATACATATACATTAAATGTCGTTACAACGATAATCGTTACATATATGTCTCGTTTCAAAATCATTAAGTTAGTAGTCTTGTTTTTACATATGTAGTTCATTGTTAATATACTTAATGATATGTTTACTTATCATAATATCATGTTAACTATATATATATCCATATATATGTCATTATATAGTTTTTACAAGTTTTAACGTTCGTGAATCACCGGTCAACTTGGGTGGTCAATTGTCTATATGAAACCTATTTCAATTAATCAAGTCTTAACAAGTTTGATTGCTTAACATGTTGGAAACACTTAATCATGTAAATAATAATTTCATTTAATATATATATAAACATAGAAAAGTTCGGGTCACTACATATATATCGTTTCGAAATCCTTAAGTTAGTAGTCTCATTTTATGTATATAGTTCATTGTTAATATAATTAATGAGATAATTAATTATCATTTCATCATGTTAAATATACATAAGTTCATATATATATATATATTATCGTGTCATTTTCAAGTTATAATGTTCGTGAATCATCGGTCAAACTGGATGATCAAACGTTTACATAAATTTCGTTTAAATTAATCAAGTTTTAACAAGTTTGATTGCTAAACATGTTGAAAATATTTAATTATGTAAATATTAATCTTATGTATAAAAAAAATCCAGATCGTTACATTACACACCCGTTAAATTAACAAACTTTGCTTATCGTGTCGGAATAATATAAAGATAAAGTTTAAATTTGGTCGGAAATTTCTGGGTCGTCACAATCACATCATGGACAGAGATGGCTACTAAATTCCTAACCAAATATTTCCCTCCTTCTAAACAAACCAAACTAAAGAATGACATCATTAACTTCAAACAAAGTTATGATGAATCTATTTACAGTGCATGGGAGCGATTCAAAACCCTGCTAAAGAAGTGCCCTAATCACCAGCTAGAACAGTCAGCCCAAATATGTACCTTCTACAATGGTCTTACGGTAAATCATAGGACGATGATCGATGCAGTAGCTCAAGGGAATCTGATGAACCAAACCACAGACGAAGCGTGAGAGTTGCTCGAGAACATGACAATGCATCATCATGACTGGAACAGTGGTGAAACAACTTCATCATCTGCTACACTCTCTGCACTAACCAATCAAAAAGAGGCCATCAAATCCCTCACGGATAAGATGGAGTCTCTCGCTAAACAACTTCGAGAATTGAAGACACAGCCGCAGCAGGTCAACCAAGCTCAGGCTTGTGTTAATTGTACCAACCCACAACCCACTGAAGAATATCAAGTTGAGTATGAAAACCCTAACGGTTCAGTCTGTTACGTCCAATACCCAGCTCGTCCACCAAATCCCGGATTCAATCAATAACCTAGGGTTAATCAATTTCGGCGAAGCAATCAACCTTTTCGCTATCGCTATCCACCCTATCCAGCCCAACAATCTCAATTGACCTACGATCAACCACTTCTACTCACTGGTACACCAGTTGAGGAAAATTCCCCTACCACCTAGATTACGAAAGCAACTAACCCCACTCTCAGAGCTGATGATCAGTTAACTCAGTTCATTCAAGGACAACAACAGCTAAATCAGAGAACTGCAGTCAGGCAAGATCAGACGGAGATACTAATGAGAAATCAATTGGCTCTGCTCAAAAGTCTAGAGACACAGCTCGGACAGTTATCACAGCGCCTTGAAACCCAACCGCAGGGAAGGTTACCAAGTAATACTATCCAAAATCTCCACATAGAAGAAGGAAAGCAAATGGATTCCGTAATCCCAGAGGAAGAACCATGGAGAAGGTCAGCCAGGTTCAAGAACAAATCGACATATACTCAGAAGTTGACCCCTGAAACTCCAGTTCGTGTACCCTATCCTGGAAGGCTACAAGAAGAACCATCCAAGCTTGATTCCTTCAAACTTGATGAAAGATTCTTGGACACTATGTCCAAAGTTCCCAACCAGAAGAGATATACCCGAAGGCTTCTCTCTACAAAGGAGTGAAGAATGCTCTGCATTACTCAAAAAATCTCTACCGCCAAAGCTAGGTGATACGGGCCGATTCATTTTCCCTTGTTCAATCTACCAATCTGGAACCATTCATACGTTAGCAGATTTAGGAGCAAGTATCAACCTAATCCCCTACTCTCTCTACAAGAGATTAGAGTTACGAGACTTGTCACCAACTAAAATGACAATCCAACTTGCCGATCACACAATTCGATATCCTAAGGGCATAGTTGAGAATGTCTTGGTGAAAGTTGACAAATTCTTGTATCCTATGGATTTTGTAGTAATGGATATTAAGGAAGACCTACACACACCAGTAGTGTTAGGAAGACCATTCATGAATACGGCTAGGACTGTCATGGATGTGTACAATCAAAACTTGATCCTACGATCACGTGGGGAGAGCGTTACCTTCAAAATTGACCGACCAACCGATCTTTCTGGACAGGCAGAGATGTTTGCTATTTCTACTAGACGGATCACTTCCGATGATGAGTCTTCACCACCAGCTGATGATACCGAGATGGGTGTCGAATCATAAGCTGTAGACGATCCAGAAGTGGAAGAAGAGGATCCCAGCGAAGAAATAGAGGAAGAGGAGGAATCTGAAGAGGAAGAGGAAATGGAAGACGTAAAAGAAACTGCGATAATACCCGCTCCAAGCATTGAGCGTCATGAAGAAATAATGAGGCTTGGGAAGGAAGATCACAGTTTAATCATTCGCTTCAAGAAGAAGACCATCAAGGGTGAGGTTAAGGATATAGAAATTGATCCTGCAAGTATCAAAGTGGAGAATCAGAATACTGAAGAAACCCGCTCATCAGACGAATCCTCAGAAAAACAATACACCGATGATGACGAGGTAGAGCAACATGAAGACATTCTGAATAACTCTCAAGCTGAACCAGATCAAGGGGAGTCGGACTATTCTTCAGAGCAGATTCCGGTTATATCCACACACGCAGACATGATAACCTTCATCAATGATACCGATGAATTTAAAGATATTCTCGAAGCCATCCGTAAATCAACCATTGATTTTTTGCTACGCTTAACATAATGAATTATGGCTATCCGAGAAGAACACAACCTCTATCTCCGAAGAGAAGACAATGATGTTGAAATCCTAGAAGAACGCATTCAAGAATTTATCAATTCTCTTCACGATCATATCTAGCAGGAAGAAAGGCAACGAGAGCACAATTCAGTGGTTCTCACTATTCTTGAGACAAGATTATGTCGAGATCAGAAGATCGTTTACTCTAAGGTTTATAACGCCTTAGCTGGATCTGCACTTCCGTTCTCACGAAACCAACGAGCACTACTTACTCTCATCCTGAAGCATATGGATCTTTCCACCGAACGCCCAACTTATCACTCTGATTTGCAAATGATCGAGGATATTCACAGCTTTTTTGCTCTCTTGGAAAGAGATAATTTCGAAAGCACACCAGACAGACTAGTGATTTATGTAACAATTGATCACCATGCTGATCTGATTATCAAAGAGTTATGAGACACTGTTACAGAGGAAGTAAGGCGAAACAATCCGTTTTCTTCTCTTGAACCAGATCGAGTCAACATTGCCACCTATGTTACGACGCAGATATCACATATCTTCCACGAATCCACAGATCCAAGTTTCACATTTAAAGCTAGATGTCGGGAGATATACTAAAAGACGGTGACATTAATGCTCGGGTCAGGATTGCTGTTCACTTCTTTTCAACTTCGTCTTTTAACAAATCTGTGTAAAGCGACAGACTCATACTGTGGAGATCACCGTTCCGAAGACTTCGAGATTCTAAAGATACAGTTTCTGACATTGTTTGAAGACCTCTGAAATGAGCATCCCATCAGAGAAACAATCACCACCAGTACTGCTTATATGATTGAGATTCATGGGTCAACCAGCAGAGCCGTGGACTATATTCTCATCGGACTTCAAGACTTATCAAGGCCTGAAACTGCGCACTACTTATCATTCAGAAGATCTTCAAGAGAAGTACCGGATCTTCTACCACTATTGGTCCGGAACTTTCTCAGGATTTACCCGCCAAGACTCACATTCCCTCAAGAAGACCAAGATCATAACCATCAGCGAGGAATGTTTGCTTTTTAAGGCATCACTACGGTCGTGTCGTACCCCGTCCTAATCCATCCGGACGAAGTCCATATCGATTATAAACGATTCACAATAGTTGATTACATCGCGAGGTACTTGACCTCTATATGATACATTTTACAAACATTGCATTCGTTTTTGAAAAGACAATCTTTCATTACATCGAAAGTTAACGGCATGCATACCATTTTATAATATATCTAACTATAATTGACTTAATAATAATCTTGATGACTCAATGACTCGAATGCAACGTCTTTTGAAATATGTCATGAATGACTCCAAGTAATATCTTTAAAATGAGCAATTTCACAGCGGAAGACTTCTTTCATACCTGAGAATAAATATGCTTTAAAGTGTCAACCAAAAGGTTGGTGAGTTCATTAGTTTATCATAAATAATCATTTCCATTATTTTAATAGACCACAAGATTTTTCATATTTCCATTTCTCATAAATATACGTCCCATGCATAGAGACAAAAAATCATTCATATGGATTGAACACCTGGTAACCGACATTAACAATATGCATATAAGAATATCCCCATCATTCCGGGATCCTCCTTCGGACATGATATAAATTTCGAAGTACTAAAGCATCCGGTACTTTGGATGGGGTTTGTTAGGCCCAACAGATCTATCTTTAAAGTTCGCGTCAAATAGGGTGTATGTTTCCTAATTCTTAAATTACCAGACTAAAAAGGGGCATATTCGGTTTAATAATCCGACCATAGAATGTAGTTTTAGATACTTGTGTCTATTTCATAAAACAGTTATAAAAGCAGCGCATGTATTCTCAGTCCCAAAAATATATATTGCAAAAGCATTTAAAAAGGGAGTAATGAAACTCACATACTGTATTTTGTAGTAAAAATACATATTACGAAACGGAACAACTTAACAATGCAGGGTTGGCCTCGAATTCACGAATCTATATCATTCATGTGTATATTAATACATATACTTGTAATTGAATAATTTCATATACTATATATATATATATATATATATATATATATATATATATTTAATTTGTGTATTTAGAATGATTAAAATTTATACATTTAGTTATATTAATACATGCATATATATATATATATATATATATATATATATATATATATATATATATATATATATATATATATATATATATATATATATATATATTTAATATTATATTACAAATACTAAATTTTTTTGTATGTAAATATTTATATATATAAGAAATGTTAATATGTCTTATATATAGTTATATATGTTATTAATATAATTATAGTATATATAGTAAGTAGGTTTTATGTATTAAATACTTATTTGTTAAAAATGATAGTTTTGATATTAATGATTTTCTATAATAGCTCTACTAATAATAACTTTTATAATGATAATACTAATAATAATATATATGTTGATGATAATAATAATACTAATAATTATAAAATGATACTAGTACTAATATTAATGAAAATAATTTGTATTATTTTCTGAATGCTAATATTAATCTTACTCATAATGATAATAGTAATCCCTATATTAATAATACTAATAATTCTAAAATTCTAATAAAAATACATTTATTGATTTTGATATAGATAACAATAATAATCATAATAATATTAATGAATATATAATAATATTAATGTTCATGATAATAACAAATTGCATTATAATAGTGATAATAACACTAATAATACTTATTGTTAACACTTAGTGATAATAATAATAATAATAATAATAATAATAATAATAATAATAATAATAATAATATTAATTATGCATATAATCATATTCTAATGTTAATACAATAATAATTATCTTAATAACAACAATAATTACTTATAATACTTGCGATTATGATGTTAATAATAATTACTATATTACTAATAATAACAATCATAATAATAATAATAATCATAGTAATAACAATTACAATAATCATAATAATAAAAATAATAACAATAGTAATAATAAGAATAATAAGAATAATAACAAATAGGAACTACCTCTCAAGAGTTTTAAAAAAAATAGCTGCACCCGCCCAGGCTCGAACCCGAGACCTCTCGTTCCCCAACAACACCTCTAACCGTCTGAACCAATTCACTTTTCTGTTATGATACCGAAACCAACTTCATTTATCCAGTTTATTTTATGTTTAATCTTCTCCATCTTCCTCACAAACTCAGACAACCCCAAACCATAACCAAAATCAAGATAACGAATTGTGATACCATTTAAACTTGTAACAACATAAAATAATATAAGGTGTTCTTGATTAAATAAAAAAAACGCGAAAATAAAACTGAAGAACAGTTTCTGTTCGTCGTGGTTTTTTTAAAAAAAAATTTTGATTTTGAATTTGTTAGTATTTTAGTTAAAGATTACAACACAAACTACCCTTAAAATCTTTCATTTAATCTTCCTCAATCATCAATTGGATCAGAAACATATCCCTGACTTCAAATTTCTTCAAGAACACTAAAGTTTGACTTTTTAATTTTGAGCTTTGACTCGAAAATTCTAACTCGATATCAATAATTGGCATCTGAAATTTCACAGATAGTTTGAGTAAAGGGAAACTAATAAAATTGCATTATTAGTTTTTGCAAAATGGTTCGAATTTAAATTATGGAAAAAAAAAAATGGTCGCGAGCACAGAACTCTTAGTTTATTTAAATTTTCTATTTCTAAATCAGTAATTTGCAGCTGTAAGTAAAGTGATTGAAAAAGGAATTAAAAAGTTGAATGATTTCCTAGACTGATTAGTTGTATTCGCTTGTTTTGTACACCAAAAATGTCGACAGAATCAATTCAAGATCAGAGAAAAAAATAAATAAATAACTAAAAGGTGAAATAGTTTGATAGCAGATTTTGGATGTTATTGATAATGTAATCCGTGATTTTGTACAGGATTTAGAGACTAATATCAATTACAGTATGAAAGCTACCAATAACCCACTTCGTACGATTTTTGTTTTAGATATACAGTTTATTAAAACAAATTCTAATATTTATTAAATGTATTATTAATATTAATAATTATATTAATAATAAATAATAATGATATTAAATAAAAAATAATCTTATTATTAATGTTAATATCTATAAACTGTATTAGTTTCTAATAAATATTAATAATAACACAAATAATTATTTTTAATAATAATTATAATATATTAGATATTAGTAATGGTATTAATTATAAAAATGGTTGTAATAATATTACATCATAATACTAGTAATACTACTAACTATAATAATATTAATATTAATATTAATGATATTAATAATATTAATAATAATATAACAACTTACTAATTTGGTAGTATCTAACAACTATGTAGTATATATAATAATATATAATAAATATTTAATATGTATTACAATATACAAATAATAAAGATCATATAACAACATTATTATCTTATATACTATTTTACATTAAATTTTAATATTTTATTTATATTTTATTATTTTCAATTAATATTATATATAAACTAACATTTATATTTACAAATAGTGGTTCGTGAATCGTCGGGCATGGTCAATGGTTAACTGAGTCCATATAAATAATTCAAAGGCCAAATATATGCATGAACACGGTTCAAAGTTCATGAGACTTCGACATTACAACTTTCCTTATTGTATCGAATTCATAACAAGGTTTAGTTTAAATTTGGTCGGAAATTTCCGGGTCGTCACAGGTCGAGCCAACGACCTTAAACAAAAGTGCTTCTCGGGAGGCAACCCGTGCAATAAAGTAGAGTTAAATAATAAAGGATGACAAATGAGTCGATAAAGACGCAAGGATTGGAAGCCAACCGCATCTACTAGGGGTATTTCTTTCTTTTCGATACTAGCTCAAGATTCAAACTATGCCACATCCTAGCTTATCACTAAATGTGGGATAACACCCAACTAAAACACTAGACAAATATTCCTAAATCTTCAACTAAAACTACTAAGTGTGGGATACAATAGGAACATTGAGGACAATGTTCGTCTAAGTGTGGGATGTTGGTATAATCTTTTTATGCTATATTAAAATAACCCATTACGAAGATTCCAAGTCCTTAAGCCAAATTTCAAAATTTTTGCAAAAGAAAGCCTTTTCGATAAAGTATTTTTGAAAACCTAAAACGTTTGTCAATAACAATAAGGCTTAAGTAAGGTGGAATTCTTGTTAGGTTGAACCAAATCTCTAATAGAGCATTGCATGACTAAGGCATTATCGACCTAAATTGATTATGGTGAGGCGCTCCAAATAAGACCAGCATTCATCTTTAATGCTTCACTATTTTCCGTTGAGAGTGCTGATGTCTGTTCTCAGAATCAGAACTTGCTTTAGATCTGCATCTCCAAGCAGCGAAATGTGATTCGGGTGTAATAAAAAGAGCTAGCCATTTGTCAAAAATAAGCCTTCCGCACATCTACTACTTCTACTCCACCACCACATCCACATCACCTTTACTATTACTCAAAAAATAAAAAAAACGAGATTCCTTCTGAAAACCCGATGTTATAAACCTCTCAAGTATCATGGCAAAGGTCTTGAAAAATTTTACCGGCAAAAAGTTTCTCGAGATGAAGTCTCCAAAAAAAATATATTTATATTTCAAAGTTCTGAAAAAAGGAGCAGAACTTAATAAGAGAAATGTCGAAGAGAACTTGACCGAAAATGATTATCAAATGAAGAAAAGTTCAAAAGTGCTTCTCAAATACTTCAGCACTCCTATCTATCCGAATAAAAGTCTGTATAAAGACTACATTACCCTTTTATCTCACCCCTCAAAAACAACTTCACTACCACTACAAAATTCCTCCTCCTTCATTGACAAATGACCTATAAACTGAGATTACTACCGTTCTCGCATTAGCAGCAAGGATTTGAGTCTTTCTCAAGCCTATGACGATGAGTGCAACATGACTGGCTATGAGTGTATTCATTTCTTAGATCTATAGGGAACCTTAAACACTTGAGTGATTTGAGTGACCCGTGAAAGTTAGACTATGTCTTGTAACCTCCTCGCATGCTTGCAGAGATAGTTTCAATCATAGCATAGATGACTCACCTTATCTTTTTGCTCTTATAATAAAAGCAAACCGCTTAGGCTATTAGAAAAGAAATGACGAAAAGATAAATGAGAGTTTGCTTGAGGACAAGCAAAGTCTAAGTGTGGGATATTTGATATCGGCTAAAAAGTCACGTTTTCACCCCGGTATTAAGGCACAAAAACAAGAAAGATTCGAACTTTGTCGGAAAAATACCCACTTCGTTGGTTAGAATTGAAGAACAAGTAATTACAAAGACGGTGCAAAAAGAATCAAGAGAATCGAAGCTAAAACGAAGATTCTAAAGCAAAAACGGTGAAAGACAAGAAATCAAGTTACGATCCATGAAAATCAGGCTGACCAGGCCAGCAAACGGCCTGCCATACGGGCTGCCAAACGGTCTGCCAGTATAGCAAACGGCCTGCCAAACGTCCAGATCAAACGGCCTCATTAAATGGCTTGCCTGATCAAACGGCCTCCAAAAATGGCCTGCCAAACGGCCTGCCAGCCGTTTGCAGGCAAAAATCTTGTTTATTTAAAGGGTATTTGTCATTCATTCCAACACACACTTCAATTCACTTCTTTCTCTCTCTTGTACAATATTAGTCATACTCTCAAGGCCTTCGACTCCGTGCGGGAAACCTAGTACCCGGAGAAGAACGCTGAAGATTGTATTAGGAGTGGTCTGGAGTCTTGAAGTTGTCACTTTTGTATTCAGAACTCGTTTAATGTACTGGTACTTCTATACCTTATCTTTATATAGTGTCTTCTATCATTATGTTATGTGATATTATTGCCATGATTAGCGAGTAGTTATCTTTAGTGTATGCTATGATGTAAGCAGTTATAATGCCTAAATAATATTATGGTTTGTGTATGCTGTTGAAATGCTTTCCGATTATGCTTTAAACTCAATTGCTTTTCCAACTAGTAGAACGTAGTTATAGGCTCTGTTATTGGGAAGTCGTGAACCCCGATCCAGAGTACACTATCTGTGTCACCCCTTGGTAAGAGAAGTCTATCGAATACAACGTAAGATCGACTGAGGCACAACAGTTGTAGTAAGTCTATCAAGCTGTGGATTCCGACTGAGAACTCTTTCGTAGTGAAACATCTGACTATACCCTTAGTACATTGTAGGTCCCAGACCATGCTAGTGTAGTCACCAAGCATATAAACTTCGTACGTGCATGCTGAAGCACAACGGTTGTTGTAAGCTGTGCCTCTGCTAAGTAAGGCCATGGAACCCGGTTAGCGTTGACTAGTACGCTGCAGCATAATGCGGTCTCAAGCATTTCACCCCGCATGAGGGATTCTTAGTTAATTAAGGAACTGTTTGTTTAGACACATAAAGGATTGGACCGTTAGGATAATCAAACGTATTCATGGAAGTCAGCTTGACTTGGCCATGGTGTTCTTTATGGTTGAACTCTTTTTAAGGGCCTAACTATCTTTTAAAACCAATCATTAACGAAAGCATTGAAACACATTATGTCTCTCGGATATGGTAAACCATGTATTCTATTATACTTAAGAAAGTTTAGACCATTGTGGAATGTTAATACGTCACCAAATCGAGTCGCTCAATTGGATGAGCCGTCTGAACGTGTATGCCTGTAGTCAGACTGCACGGGCGTCGGGGGTAAGGGACATTGCTGTCTATTCAGAATATTCAAGACTAATGCAGTACCTAGTAACATATCTTATGACAGGGGCGTTTAGGACCAGTGTAATGTATACAAGGCCACTGCCTATTTATGAGCCAGCATTCCATAATCTCGGCATAATAACTGATGAAGTCATAGTATGCACTCACTTTAACCTTATGTGAATTATAAATTTTATCGCATTTACTTTACCTGTCTTATAAATTAGAAAATCCCAAAATTAGGTAACAACTACTCCTTCCTAACTATCTTAGGCTTAAATATAGGTTCGATTCTACTGATATCTCAAAAGTACGACTCTAGGTCATACTTCCCTTACACATACTAAAGAGTAGTACGATTTAAGCCCCACTAAATATAAATTTAAAATAGTACCTTCCCCCCTGGTTGGCTGATCCTGGCGCTCCGCGGCCCGACGACACCGCGCGAATAAAGCCGTCCGTTTCGGCCGTATCAGTTTCTTTAATTAGAAAGTCAACAAAAGTCAATTGAAAATCAAAGTCAACCGAAAGTCAACACAAAAGTCAACTTGGTCAAACATGGTCAACATTAGTTTTTAAAGTATAAGTTATAATAATAATATAATTTATAATATTATTTAAAGTCATATACGTATAATTATGTCATAACATAAGTTTAATTAAATTAAATTGAATTATTAAAGTTAACATAAGTTCAAAATGATATAATTAATATGACATAAGTATTTAATTAATTAATTAAATATTAGTCATAACATAAGTATTATTAATTAATAATAAATTTTTAATCATATCATAAGTATTTAATTAAAATTATTAAACCATAAGTATTTAATAATTAAATTATAATTAAATAATAATTAAGCCTTATAATAAATAAAAAATTAATTAATTTTTATTATAAGTCTTATAATAATAATAATCTCATAACATAAGTTTAATATTTATCATAAGTATTTTTCATTAATAATAAAAGTATTATTAATCATAAGTTTATTTTAAAGTTTAATTAAACGATAAAGTAATTAATAAATGATATAATAAATATGTATATCATAAGTCTTAAACTAAATTAATAATTACTTTTATAATAATGAAAATTATTATTTATATCATAAGTTAAATGTATAATCATAAGTTTTAATTAAAACGTTCGCCGGCTCATAACTTGAGCCTCGGGTGTCGGTTTTTGATGAGTCTTATATATATCCTCGTCTAACAAAACCACCCGATACATTAGTGAACTCAAGAACACCCTAAGAACAGCCCCCAAGTAATGACCAACAGCCATAATTCAACTTGAGACTTTTATCCGATCAAAAACAAGTTTTAGTCATAACGGGTGATCCGTGGCTCGGATTTCGATGACCCGAACATGAAAGTTCATCCAATCATCAATCCTAACACACTAGTACACCATAGAGACTCCAAAAGTGGTCACAAAGTCGTATCAAACCTGAAAACATTCGCTTTTACGTTTTGATTTCATGAAAACACCATTTTAATCATAACATGAGTTCCGGGAATCGAAATAACATGAATCCGGAGTCTAAAATCAATGTATTAATGAGAGGAACACATCTAGACACTTTATTTTAACAAAAACATTAGTTAAGTTCACTGAAATGGTCGATTATTCTGCTGTCCACAATCAATCAAACCTAAAACATGCGAGAACGAGTGATTCTATGCGTACAATCAATAATCCAACACATACAAGCACTATACTATCATATTAAACATCAAAATCAGTAAAATAATGAAAATATCAAAAAGTTAGGGTTAGGTTTTATACCCTAATCAATAATCAAGTGTTATGAACGCGTAGAGATTGATGTGTAGAATCTGATTATGTTGAAAGCTTCTTGAAATGATCAATAATTTTTGTGAGATGATGATGATGAAGGGTGATGGTGGCGACGCCAATGGTGAGAGGAGAGGAGAGAAAACTTATTAGGTTTTGATTAAAATGAGATGTTGGTGAAAAATTGATCAAGTGACACTAGTAAACAAAAATCACAAAATGCACCCCTCCTTAAAGAGGGTTCGGCCGAATGGGGTGTGTGGGGGTGTGCCCCATGGCCCAAAATTGATAAATGTGTAATTGCTTTTAGCCCGAACGCCCGATCGAAGCCCGAAACGCGAAAACGCTACTACGCGATTGATTTTTCGAAGAGATAATAAATACGCGACGAATAAAATATATAAGCACTATATATAATCATATGACATCAAAATATCATATTTAAAATAATTTGGATTTAAAAATCCCAAAAGCTTGACCGTTGGTTTGAAAACCGAAAAGATTCGCCGGATAGAAATCCACGACACGTAGAAACGTACAACTTTAAATATGAATACAAATTTTCACATAACACATAATAATTAATATATTATTGCAAAAATAATAATATAGGTCATAGAAATGACGTGGCACGAGTAACAATTAATGGACGTTAAATAATAAACAGTAAAAGATAACGTAAAAAGTAGGGTCGTGACAACCTGGTAATCACTTAACAATTTCATACCCTTAACAAAACCAATATAAAAAATATACACTTAACATGTGTATCTTCCAAAATACGAAGTACTAATACATTCCGCCTGTAACTACTAGCGCGACTAGTATGAAATGGGGCTGTCAGGCCCGATAGATCTATCCATAGGATTCTCGTTCACCAGTAGAAACCAGTGATTAAAATTATCAGATTAGGGAATATTTTCTTTCGACTCACAATGAATAATTAAAACCAAATTCCACTTGTGTCCAATATGTAAAATAAATTGCATGTATTCTCATCCCAAAAGATTTAAAATAGAAAAATGGGACTATAACTCACCTTAACGTAAACGAAGCAACAACACAGAAATGTGAACATCAAATGGTAAAGTGATCAAGAATGATCACAACTCCGACCTATAAATAAAGCAGGTCGATATAAATAACTAACTTAGGTCAAGTCTTAGTATGATAGCTATAGTACTTGTTGCCAATAAGCATAGAACAACACTCGGTATGTTTCGGTATGATCAGGACAGCGTATAACACGAACTTTCTATTTTTAGAAAGTTTCTATTTTTAGCAGGTTTCCATTTTTGGAAAATTTCTATTTTTGGAAAATTCTATTTTTCGAAAGTTTCTATTTTTAGAAAGTTTCTATTTTTGGAAATTTTCTATTTTTGAAAAGTTTCCATATTTAGAAAGTTGCTATTTTTGGAAAGTTTTAACTTAAGAAAGTTTCCTTAATTCGAAAGTCAACAAAACTCAACTGAAAGTCAAAATTAACCGAAAGTCAACTCAGAAGTCAACTCAAAAGTCAACATTGGTCAAACTTAGTCAACATTAAATTTTAAAGTATAATTTATATTAATAATATAAGTTATAAAGTTATTTAAAGTCATATATGTATAATCATGTCATAACATAAGTTTAATTTAATTAAAATTTAAAATGAATTATTAAAGTTAACATAAGTTTAAATGATATAATTAATATAACATAAGTAATTAATTCATTAAATATTAATCATCTATACATATATAAAAACTGACTCCTTTTGTCAATAAATGAGCCCAATTAAGCTTTTTAATTTAATTATTATTCCATACATATTTATGCAATTAATGGAAAAAAATACGCTTAATTGATATTTACTTTTATTATTATCATAAAATTGCATATATACAGATAATACATTTAAGTATGCACGCGGCCCTTTAGATTTCCTTTTCTTTTTTGAAACAGGCCACCTAAATAACCTCTGCAATGGAGGAACGTCACTGCCCATCTTCTTCATTGAATCAAATTAGGTTTCTTCTCCCACTCTCGCCTCATCATACTTGAGTCAACCCTAAATCCCAGCCTTTTGTCGTCCGGCGAACCACCCATTCCTTCTTCTCCCTCTGTATATCGATGGGCGCTGATAACCGTTGTAACCGTACCCTTCTTCTCCTCCTCCATCAATCAAACGCTTATGTTATTCTTCTTCTTATTGTTACGCTCTTCTTCTTCTTTTACTTAATTGCGGTTGTGAATTTAGGGTTTTAGGGTTTCACGATAGTCAGGATGAATAGAGGGATGAGCACGATAGTCAGTTTTAGGGTCTAACAGTTTTTACTAAATCTGCAGAACCTTTAGGCCTTCAATTGTGAATCTGATTCAATTCATATTTGTTTATAAACCCTAATTATGAATATTTTATTTATCTATTATTATAAGTTTCAGGAATTGGATGAGATGAAAAAACGATTGAAAGAGATAGAAGAAGAGGTTGTCTCTGTTCATGAAATGCAAGCAAAAGTTAAAAAGGAAACGTGTGCCGCTGTTCAAGGTTTTTTCTCTATTTTATTGTTATTAAATTACAGTTAATTCATATATAATCTTCGTTGTTGAATTTAGGTACTTTTTTCCTTTTCCTTTTTGATTTTGTAGTAATTGATCATGGAATTTTGTAGTAAAAAAGAAACAAAATAAAACAAAATTAGCGTTGTTTGGTGTAGGTATCCAAAATTATTTTCCTCATTCTTCACTTTCCTCTGCATTTTATAAACCACTACATCCTCACTCTCCCAATTTTAAACCATCCGAAAGTAATTTCTTCTTCCTCAATCGAAATAGATACATATGCACTAAAAATAGTTTAATACAATCGGATATCAATATACTTTGAGTAGGTTATACAACTCATCAAAGGGTTTAATTTGATTGATATTGAATCGGTTCAAAACTTCAAATGGGTAAGTTCATAGTCATCGTAACAGCCGTGAGATCAGAGAATCGCCAGTTTATCGTTGTTTTCCTCAAATCAACGAATCATCGATTGATAGCCTTTTATCACCATCCAATTGCAGGTAGTTTTTTTAATATACTAATCAATTATTATTATTATTATTATTATTATTATTATTATTATTATTATTATTATTATTATTATTATTATTATTATTATTATTATTGTTGTTATTTACGTTTTCATCCTGTTATTGTATTTTTTTGTAATAGATTTTCAGTTGTTTTTTATCGGACCTTTAGGGTTCCTGTTTCATTTTTGGAATCTATGTTTTAGGGTTTCTGTTTATTTTTAAATTGATGTTTTCGTATTCCAGATTCATTACATATATTATACTCATTACTATGTTTATCCAACTGTTATACATGGATGTGGGAATACGGGCTGATTATTTACAGGATCAAAATGGGTTTAGGTGTTAACATGTATATTTAAATAAATGGTAGTTGCGACTGTATTTCTTTATCTAATGCACAAATTTAGTTATTCAAGTACTAATGAAGTTCTTTTTATGCATTTTTTAGCCCTGTAAGAAGACATCAGGTACTTAGAGGTTTGAAAATGTTATGTTGGCTAATGTTTCAAAAGGAGATACTTTTCTGTTATTGCTTTGAAACCGGTCATATTCACACTACATGCTTTGAGAAATATACAGAGCCTTCAAACCTAATATCAATTGGACATATCAATATACATAGTATTATGGATGCCTATTCGTTGAGCTAGGTGTGTAGATTTTCATGTTCCTTTTCTGTACATTTCTTTTATGAACTGGATGAGTTAAAAATGTTTTTTTAATGTAGCTGATGTGTAATTTCGTACTCTAAATTATTAGCTAAATACCTATCGATTATCACACAATACAGGCAACTATAACCAGTTCGTGTAGTAATTAAACAAGTATTTAACCAATTCGTTCCACAGATAGCAGTAATTGAAAACTTGAACGATTAATTATTCTAAGATTTAAAAGGGGGGTTTTGTTGTAAAACTGATTAAACGCGAAAGTAAATTAAACTTAACTCAATAAGAAACAAAGGTATCCACTTAGCTACAATTCCCTAGGCTAGGATTGCACGTTTAAACCTGTTAATTAAACAATTACAATGATGTGACACTGTATTTATCTGTCGATTCCTACAGTTTAAGACTAGCAACCTAAGTATAACTGTCGTTAACCTAGAGTTACTAACCAATTCACAATGGTATTACTCAAGATTATAATCTAACTTAGGTTGGTTTGGTGTTCCTTACAACCTCACAATTATTGCAACTAATTTCAAGTTCACCCACTATACGATTAATTTTATTATCGGTGTCCCTCATAAAATCTCACGTATTCCTAAATTATTCACGTTCAATAATCTAGTAAAACTATTAATCAATTTAACTGTCGTTAGTTAATCAATAACTTCCGTGATCTAACAATCAATAAGCTTTAATAACGGTGGATCTTAGCTAGACATAAACTTGTGTAATTTTAATTAATTGTTATTAACCAACAGATCGCAATCCATCACCTAGGTTCATGCATCTAAGCGAATACTAAATATTTAGCTACTCATGGTAAAGCAAAGAACAAATAAATAAGAAGAACAATTAAACATAATCATTGAATTGAATGAAGAACAAATTAATAAAAGTAATTAAACTAACCAAGAATGATATTGTAGTTCAAACCCTTGTAAAATAATGAAGAAAGACAAAGAAATTCGTAACTAAAGTTGCTGTAGGCTAAAGTTTGGAATAAAAACTGCATACCCTAAATTGGGGAAAAATTCGTCTATTTATAGAAGCTGGGAAAATAGCTGAAACCGACAGACGTCGCGACCCACGACATACCATCGCGATAATTTGGTCAGAATGCCCTTTTTTCCATGTCACTTTCTGGTGCACTCCATCACGTATCACGATGTCCAAAACGCGATAAACATCATCCTGAAGCGATGGAAACTGACTTTTTCACCCGGGGCACGTTTATCTTCAACTCTAACTTCGTTTTGGCTATATCTTCAATAAAATCAACAATAATGAGCCAATGAACCATATCTTGACACTTTCTTCAATTTAAACTCAAATAACTCGATATCTCCATCAAAGTCTTCAAAATACCAACAAATGGAACAAGATAACGCCCAAAATATATGTATGAAAATGGCATTATCAAAATCCCCCACACTTGAACCTTGCTTGTCCTCAAGCAAGTCAATCTCGAACCAATAACTGTACGTATAATCTTCAACAAAATTCCTCAAGATTCAAGCCTTCAAGTCAATCCTCCACAAGCTCTCGTACTCTTCATCTTTTCACGGTTAAACTTATTTCCTCACAAAACAATTCCTCACATTCCTGTTACTTATATAAAACAACATACAAACCATCAAACACACCCCCTTCTTTCTCCCATTTTCATTCAAACACATTTCAAAAACAATATCCTAAGTGGCCATTATCGTAACAAATTTTCAATAAACATTTTTTTTTCTAGGTCATGAATTGAGATGTAAAAACAATTTGGGTTGAGAACTCAAACTTCAAAAATTTCCATAACTTTACTTCTTAACACAAACCGTTTCATCTCAAAGCCTAAACTCTTTTTCACTTAACTTTCCCTAAAAATCACATTACTAGGCTTTCAATATCCTTCTTTTCTTCGCATCAATCAACCCTTAAGACCTAACTTTCCAACCTCAATAACTAATCACCAATAAACATTCAAATACAATTGGTGTAAAATGATTACAAAAGATAAAAACAATCTTACGTTATAAGGTTTAGTATTTGTAATCATGACCCTTATTCGCATCAAGATAGCCTACTAACAATATTTAAGGCGCTATTGCAAATACCAATACTTCAAAATTTAATCAAAGATCCAGTTATAAATAGATTCATACATGTATTTATGTAGAGAAACCCGTTTAACTTTTTAACTCTCTTGATTCCATTTCATGCTTATAATTTCTAAATATGCAAGCTATCTACATACTGGTCACATCTCTCTTATCCAACGTACCCCGCAAAGGTAACTCTTCCCAAGGTCTAGTCTTACTAGGTATTTCCCACATCATGACCCAAAGATGATCACTGCTGCATAAGTATGAGACGAGTACCTAAAGATGATCACCTTGCCTTGAGATTGTAACGTCCTTGACCCGTGTAGCGAACCTACAACCAACAGATCCCAAACAGGGAAAAGGTCTTAGGTGGTTAGGTGATCTAGCACCCCAAAGGATCTACCAGTTCGATTTTTAGAAACTACTACTTAAGCTCGGATCTCATACGCATTCTCTTTTTTTTTTCAAGCATAATACTCTCTTTGAATGTCTTCCTCGTCTTCAATTTGTGACTTTGTAGAACCCGCAATGTATGATGTAGCGGATGGATAATGATGTGATCGATGATGAATGATTTGTTGTAGGAAATCTTTAACTCATGACATAAAGCAATACCATTCTCACCATAGTCAGCAACATCCACCCCTTAAAGGGTCCATTGGAGTCAGAGATTTGTGATTTTTCCTCTTCAAACTTACATACCTAGCACTTATGAGCATAACACTTCTTTAAGAGAGTCAAAAAACCATAAACACAAAATATGAAGCCATTTATATCCTAATCTCTAATTAAACCATTTTTCTCGCATTTTACCCTAAAGCCCTAAATACCGTTATTCTTCATCTTTTGATACAAATAAGTTGCATTGTCATTTTTGAAACAAATACTAAACTAGATAAAATAAGATTAAATTTTTAACATTTTTAACCAAATTTATCCAACATTTATCCCTTTTTACTTTCACCTTTCATCAATTATCTTTCCTCAAGCACTTATACACTCAAAATTCCTAAGTCATGGTCAAAAAGGTCCATTCATAATTAACAAACCACTAACAATTTGCTTAAAACTAATAAACCTCATCGGCCAAAACCAAAAATTCCAAGTCAATCCCTAATCACTACGGGTGCTCTCATGGGTAAACATCTCAATCATAACCTTAAAAAGTTTAAAAATTCCAAAAATTTTGACCACTAGGCAATTAAAACATGCAAAAATTTCAAAAATCCGCGAGAATTTATCTCCCCCCACACTTAAGATCATGTAATGCCCTCATTTACATGAAATCAAAAAATCAAAAATAAATTCGAGAGGACAAAATAGTGAAAAAGGGAAAAGAAAAACCCGGATTATTTAGATCCGTAGATCGCGGAAAGACGGTGCACGATGGCGCTGAACTTACTGCCAACATAAGAACATCGGCATCCACTCGATCACCAAAACATCATAATCAAGTAAGGTGCTGAACTTAATGCCAGACTTTGAAAAAAACAATAAAGCACAACCACCGTGGAACCTGAAACGAAAACATACATACCACAACCACAATTAATGGGGTGGTACCACCGCTGTACCGAAACGCCCCATTAAAAATCTAAAGTATTTAGTTTAAACACTAACAACTACCATCATCCTAATTAAGATTACAGTCATCCAAAATAGAAAAATAACTAAATGATATTAAAAAGTTTTTGTTTTGCTTGTCACCACACGATCACCACCGCATCCAATCACCAAGGGTTATACCCTCCATAAGAGCCATCATTGAAATGTCCCGTTCTTATTGATTAAAAACGTTCCATATTAATTGATTTCGTTGCGAGGTTTTGACCTCTATATGAGACATTTTTCAAAGACTGCATTCATTTTTAAAACAAACCATAACCATTATTTCATAGATAAAGGTTTTAAAAAGCTTTACGTAGATTATCAAATAATGATAATCTAAAATATCCTGTTTACACACGACCATTACATAATGGTTTACAATACAAATATGTTACAACAAAATAAGTTTCTTGAATGCAGTTTTTACACAATATCATACAAGCATGGACTCCAAATCTCGTCCTTATTTAAGTATGCGATAGCGGAAGCTCTTAATAATCACCTGAGAATAAACATGCTTAAAACGTCAACAAAAATGTTGGTGAGTTATAGGTTTAACCTATATATATCAAATCATAATAATAGACCACAAGATTTCATATTTCAATACACATCCCATACATAGAGATAAAAATCATTCATATGGTGAACACCTGGTAACTGACATTAACAAGATGCATATATAAGAATATCCCCATCATTCCGGGACACCCTTCGGATATGATATAAATTTCGAAGTACTAAAGCATCCGGTACTTTGGATGGGATTTGTTAGGCCCAATAGATCTATCTTTAGGATTCGCGTCAATTAGGGTGTCTGTTCCCTAATTCTTAGATTACCAGACTTAATAAAAAGGGGCATATTCGATTTCGATAATTCAACCATAGAATGTAGTTTCACGTACTTGTGTCTATTTTGTAAATCATTTATAAAACCTGCATGTATTCTCATCCCAAAAATATTAGATTTTAAAAGTGGGACTATAACTCACTTTCACAGATTTTTACTTCGTCGGGAAGTAAGACTTAGCCACTGGTTGATTCACGAACCTATAACAATATATACATGTATATCAAAGTATGTTCAAAATATATTTACAACACTTTTAATATATTTTGATGTTTTAAGTTTATTAAGTCAGCTGTCCTCGTTAATAACCTACAACTAGTTGTCCACAGTTAGATGTACAGAAATAAATCGATAAATATTATCTTGAATCAATCCACGACCCAGTGTATACGTATCTCAGTATTGATCACAACTCAAACTATATATATATTGGAATCAACCTCAACCCTGTATAGCTAACTCCAACATTCACATATAGAGTGTCTATGGTTGTTCCGAAATATATATAGATGTGTCGACATGATAGGTCGAAACATTGTATACGTGTCTATGGTATCTCAAGATTACATAATATACAATACAAGTTGATTAAGTTATGGTTGGAATAGATTTGTTACCAATTTTCACGTAGCTAAAATGAGAACAATTATCCAATCTTGTTTTACCCATAACTTCTTCATTTTAAATCCGTTTTGAGTGAATCAAATTGCTATGGTTTCATATTGAACTCTATTTTATGAATCTAAACAGAAAAAGTATAGGTTTATAGTCGGAAAAATAAGTTACAAGTCATTTTTGTAAAGGTAGTCATTTCAGTCGAAAGAACGACGTCTAGATGACCATTTTAGAAAACATACTTCCACTTTGAGTTTAACCATAATTTTTGGATATAGTTTCATGTTCATAATAAAAATCATTTTCTCAGAATAACAACTTTTAAATCAAAGTTTATCATAGTTTTTAATTAACTAACCCAAAACAGCCCGCGGTGTTACTACGACGGCGTAAATCCGGTTTTACGGTGTTTTTCGTGTTTCCAGGTTTTAAATCATTACGTTAGCATATCATATAGATATAGAACATGTGTTTAGTTGATTTTAAAAGTCAATTTAGAAGGATTAACTTTTGTTTGCGAACAAGTTTAGAATTAACTAAACTATGTTCTAGTGATTACAAGTTTAAACCTTCGAATAAGATAGCTTTATATGTATGAATCGAATGATGTTATGAACATCATTACTACCTTAAGTTCCTTGGATAAACCTACTGGAAAATAGAAAAATGGATCTAGCTTTAATGGATCCTTGGATGGCTCGAAGTTCTTGAAGCAGAATCATGACACGAAAACAAGTTCAAGTAAGATCATCACTTGAAATAAGATTGTTATAGTTATAGAAATTGAACCAAAGTTTGAATATGATTATTACCTTGTATTAGAATGATAACCTACTATAAGAATCAAAGATTTCTTGAGGTTGGATGATCACCTTACAAGATTGGAAGTGAGCTAGCAAACTTGAAAGTATTCTTGATTTTATGAAACTAGAACTTTTGGAATTTATGAAGAACACTTAGAACTTGAAGATAGAACTTGAGAGAGATCAATTAGATGAAGAAAATTGAAGAATGAAAGTGTTTGTAGGTGTTTTTGGTTGTTAGTGTATGGATTATATATAAAGGATATGTAATTTTGTTTTCATGCAAATAAGTCATGAATGATTACTCATATTTTTGTAATTTTATGAGATATTTCATGCTAGTTGCCAAATGATGGTTCCTACATGTGTTAGGTGACTCACATGGGCTGCTAAGAGCTGATCATTGGAGTGTATATACCAATAGTACATACATCTAAAAGCTGTGTATTGTACGAGTACGAATACGGGTGCATACGAGTAGAATTGTTGATGAAACTGAACGAGGATGTAATTGTAAGCATTTTTGTTAAGTAGAAGTATTTTGATAAGTGTATTGAAGTCTTTCAAAAGTGTATAAATACATATTAAAACACTACATGTATATACATTTTAACTGAGTCGTTAAGTCATCGTTAGTCGTTACATGTAAGTGTTGTTTTGAAACCTTTAGGTTAACTATCTTGTTAAATGTTGTTAACCCAATGTTTATAATATCAAATGAGATTTTAAATTATTATATTATCATGATATTATCATGTATGAATATCTCTTAATATGATATATATACATTAAATGTCTTTAAAACGATAATCGTTACATATATGTCTCGTTTAAAAATCATTAAGTTAGTAGTCTTGTTTTTACATATGTAATTCATTGTTAATATACTTAATGATATATTTACTTATCATAGTATCATGTTAACTATATATATATCCATATATATGTCATCATATAGTTTTTACAAGTTTTAACGTTCGTGAATCACCGGTCAACTTGGGTGGTCAATTGTCTATATGAAACATATTTTAATTAATCAAGTCTTAACAAGTTTGATTGCTTAACATGTTGGAAACATTTAATCATGTAAATATCAATCTCAATTAATATATATAAACATGGAAAAGTTCGGGTCACTACAGTACCTACCCGTTAAATAAATTTCGTCCCGAAATTTTAAGCTGTTGAAGGTGTTGACGAATCTTCTGGAAATAGATGCGGGTATTTCTTCTTCATCTGATCTTCACGATCCCAGGTGAACTCGGGTCCTCTACGAGCATTCCATCGAACCTTAACAATTGGTATCTTGTTTTGCTTAAGTCTTTTAACCTCACGATCCATTATTTCGACGGGTTCTTCGATGAATTGAAGTTTTTTGTTGATTTGGATTTCATCTAATGGAATAGTGAGATCTTCTTTAGCAAAATATTTCTTCAAATTCAAGACGTGGAAAGTGTTATGTACAGCCGCGAGTTGTTGAGGTAACTCTAGTCGGTAAGCTACTGGTCCGACACGATCAATAATCTTGAATGGTCCAATATACCTTGGATTTAATTTCCCTCGTTTACCAAATCGAACAACGCCTTTCCAAGGTGCAACTTTAAGCATGACCATCTCTCCAATTTCAAATTCTATATCTTTTCTTTTAATGTCAGCGTAGCTCTTTTGTCGACTTTGGGCGGTTTTCAACCATTGTTGAATTTAGATGATCTTCTCGGTAGTTTCTTGTATAATCTCCGGACCCGTAATCTGTCTATCCCCCACTTCACTCCAACAAATCGGAGACCTGCACTTTCTACCATAAAGTGCTTCAAACGGCGCCATCTCAATGCTTGAATGGTAGCTGTTGTTGTAGGAAAATTCTGCTAACGGTAGATGTCAATCCCAACTGTTTTCGAAATCAATAACACATGCTCGTAGCATGTCTTCAAGCGTTTGTATCGTCCTTTCGCTCTGTCCATCAGTTTGTGGATGATAGGCAGTATTCATGTCTAGATGAGTTCCTAATGCTTGCTGTAATGTCTGCCAGAATCTTGAAATAAATCTGCCATCCCTATCAGAGATAATAGAGATTGGTATTCCATGTCTGGAGACGACTTCCTTCAAATACAGTCATGCTAACTTCTCCATCTTGTCATCTTCTCTTATTGGTAGGAAGTGTGCTGATTTGGTGAGACAATCAACTATTACCCAAATAGTATCAAAACCACTTGCAGTCCTTGGCAATTTAGTGATGAAATCCATGGTAATGTTTTCCCATTTCCATTCTGGGATTTCGGGTTGTTGAAGTAGACCTGATGGTTTCTGATGCTCAGCTTTGACCTTAGAACACGTCAAACATTCTTCTATGTATTTAGCAACATCGGCTTTCATACCCGGCCACCAAAAATGTTTCTTGAGATCCTTGTACATCTTCCCCGTTCCAGGATGTATTGAGTATCTGGTTTTATGAGCTTCTCTAAGTACCATTTCTCTCATATCTCCAAATTTTGGTACCCAAATCCTTTCAGCCCTATACCGGGTTCCGTCTTCCCGAATATTAAGATGCTTCTCCGATCCTTTGGGTATTTCATCCTTTAAATTTCCCTCTTTTAAAACTCCTTGTTGCGCCTCCTTTATTTGAGTAGTAATGTTATTATGAATCATTATATTCATAGATTTTACTTGAATGGGTTCTCTGTCCTTCCTGCTCAAGGCATCGGCTACCACATTTGCCTTCCCCGGGTGGTAACGAATCTCAAAGTCGTAATCATTCAATAATTCAATCCACCTACGCTGCCTCATATTCAGTTGTTTCTGATTAAATATGTGTTGAAGACTTTTGTGGTCGGTATATATAATACTTTTGACCCCATATAAGTAGTGCCTCCAAGTCTTTAATGCAAAAACAACCGCGCCTAATTCCAAATCATGCGTCGTATAATTTTGTTCGTGAATCTTCAATTGTCTAGACGCATAAGCAATCAGCTTCGTTCGTTGCATTAATACACAACCGAGACCTTGCTTTGATGCATCACAATAAATCACAAAATCATCATTCCCTTCAGGCAATGACAATATAGGTGCCGTAGTTAGCTTTTTCTTCAATAACTGAAACGCTTTCTCTTGTTCATCATTCCATTCAAATTTCTTCCCTTTATGCGTTAATGTAGTCAACGGTTTTGCTATTCTGGAAAAGTCTTGGATGAACCTTCTGTAGTAACCAGCTAGTCCTAAAAACTGGCGTATGTGTTTCGGAGTTTTCGGGGTTTCCCACTTTTCAACAGTTTCTATCTTTGCCGGATCCACCTTAATACCTTCTTTGTTCACTATGTGACCGAGGAATTGAACTTCTTCCAACCAAAATGCACACTTTGAAAACTTAGCGTACAATTCTTCCTTCCTCAATACTTCTAACACCTTTCTTAAATGTTCACCGTGTTCTTGGTCATTCTTTGAGTAAATAAGTGTGTCATCAATGAAAACAATGACAAACTTGTCAAGGTATGGTCCACACACTCGGTTCATAAGGTCCATGAACACAGCTGGTGCATTAGTTAAACCAAACGGCATGACCATAAACTCGTAATGACCGTAACGTGTTCTGAAAGCAGCCTTTGGAATATCATCTTCTTTCACCCGCATTTGATGATACCCGGAACGTAAGTCAATCTTTGAATAAACAGACGAGCCTTGTAGTTGATCAAATAAGTCATCGATTCTCGGTAGTGGGTAGCAGTTCTTGATGGTAAGTTTGTTCAACTCTCGGTAGTCGATACACAACCTGAATGTACCATCTTTCTTCTTGACAAACAAAACAGGAGCTCCCCACGGTGATGTGCTTGGTCGAATGAAACCATGCTCTAAAAGTTCTTGTAATTGGCTTTGTAGTTCTTTCATCTCGCTGGGTGCGAGTCTGTAAGGAGCACGAGCTATTGGTGCAGCTCCTGGTACAAGATCTATTTGAAATTCAACGGATCGATGTGGGGGTAATCCCGGTAATTTTTTCAGAAATACATCGGAAAATTCTTTTGCAATGGGAACATCATTGATGCTCTTTTCTTCAGTTTGTACTTTCTCGACGTGTGCTAGAACAGCATAGCAACCTTTTCTTATTAGTTTTTGTGCCTTCAAATTACTAATAAGATGTAGCTTCGTGTTGCCCTTTTCTCCGTACACCATTAAGGGTTTTCCTTTTTCTCGTATAATGCGAATTGCATTTTTGTAACAAACGATCTCTGCTTTCACTTCTTTCAACCAATCCATACAGATTATCACATCAAAACTCCCTAACTCTACTGGTATCAAATCAATCTTAAATGTTTCGCTAACTAGTTTAATTTCTCGATTCCGACATATATTATCTGCTGAAATTAATTTACCATTTGCTAATTCGAGTAAAAATTTACTATCCAAAGGCGTCAATGGACAACTTAATTTAGCACAAAAATCTCTACTCATATAGCTTCTATCCGCACCCGAATCAAATAAAACGTAAGCAGATTTATTGTCAATAAGAAACGTACCCGTAACAAGCTCCGGGTCTTCCTGTGCCTCTGCCGCATTAATATTGAAAACTCTTCCGCGGCCTTGTCCATTCGTGTTCTCCTGGTTCGGGCAATTTCTAATAATGTGGCCCGGTTTTCCACATTTATAACAAACTACATTGGCATAACTTGCTCCGACACTACTTGCTCCGCCATTACTCGTTCTGACACCATTTGTTCCTTTCATTCTGTTAACCCCTGGTCCGTAGACATCACACTTCGCCGCGCTATGACCATTTCTTTTACACTTGTTGCAAAATTTGGTGCAGAACCCTGAGTGATACTTTTCACACCTTTGGCATAGCTGCTTCTGATTGTTGTTGTTGTTGCAGTTATTATTGTTGTTAAGATGATTGTTGTGGTTGCTGTTGTTGTTGTTGTTGTTGTTGTTGTTAGGCCGTTTGTTGTAGTTGCGATTGATGTTGCGATTGTTAGGATAGTTGTTGCGATTATTGTTATCATTGCTGTTGTTGTTGTATTGGTGATTCTTATCACCGTTTTCCTCCCACTTTCTTTTGACTTGCTTCACATTGGCCTCTTCAGCAGTCTGTTCTTTAATTCTTTCTTCAATCTGGTTCACTAGTTTGTGAGCCATTCTACATGCCTGTTGTATGGAGGCGGGCTCATGTGAACTTATATCTTCTTGGATTGTTTCCGGTAATCCTTTCACAAACGCGTCGATCTTCTCTTCCTCATCTTCGAATGCTCCCGGACACAATAGGCACAATTCTGTGAATCGTCTTTCGTACGTGGTAATATCAAATCCTTGGGTTCGTAACCCTCTAAGTTCTGTCTTGAGCTTATTGACCTCGGTTCTCGGATGGTACTTCTCGTTCATCAAGTGCTTGAATGCTGACCACGGTAGTGCGTACGCATCGTCTTGTCCCACTTGCTCTAGATAGGTATTCCACCATGTTAACGCAGAACCTGTGAAGGTATGCGTAGCGTACTTCACTTTGTCCTCTTCAGTACACTTACTTATGGCAAACACCGATTCAACCTTCTCGGTCCACCATTTCAATCCGATCGGTCCTTCAGTTCCATCAAATTCCAAAGGTTTGCAGGCAGTGAATTCTTTGTAGGTGCATACTATACGATTTCCTGTACTGCTAGATCCAAGGTTATTGTTGGTATGTAGCGCAGCCTGTACTGCAGCTATGTTTGAAGCTAGAAAAGTACGGAATTCCTCTTCATTCATATTCACGGTGTGTCGAGTAGTCGGTGCCATTTCCTTCAAAATAGTTAAATGGAACAAGTTAATCATACAGAATATTAAGAGTAGTTAATAGTATTTCGTAGCATAATATGAACTCATTTATAAAAGCTTTTTCTTCATATTAGCGTTTTATAAGTTTAAATTCGGGTAGTACCTACCCGTTAAGTTCATACTTAGTAGCTAATATACAATTCAACTACTACAATTCTATATGAAAAACTGATTATAATAATATTTCGCGTTCAAACTTTTACACAATATTTTACAAACTTACAATACCGCTTATTTTACATATAGCATTAAATATAGCACACAATAAATTTGATACAAGATGGTTGTGAAGATAATTCTAGCTAGTACACAAGTCGTTCAGCAAAGGCAATAAAGACACGTAATTCATACGTCCAGAAACAAGTCATGCATTCTGGTTTTACTAGGATTACTTCCCATCCTTGGTCTTGTGGAACATAACCGTTATGGCCGTTGATAAGACAGCGTGTTGTAACGTCGTCAAAGGGACGAGGGTTACGTAATGTCCAACAGTCCCGTAACAATCTAAAAATCTCATTTCTTACCCCAATTACCGACTCCGTCACTTGTGGGAACGTTTTGTTTAATAGTTGTAGCCCGATGTTCTTGTTCTCACTTTGGTGAGAAGCGAACATTACTAATCCGTAAGCATAACATGCTTCTTTATGTTGCATGTTAGCCGCTTTTTCTAAATCACGAAGTCCAATATTCGGATATATTGAGTCAAAATAATTTCTTAACCCATTGCGTAAAATAGCATTTGGGTTCCCCGCAATATATGCGTCAAAGTAAACACATCGTAACTTATGGATTTCCCAATGTGATATCCCCCATCTTTCGAACGAAAGCCTTTTATAAACCAAGGCATTCTTGGAACGTTCTTCGAATGTCTTACAAACTGATCTCGCCTTAAATAGTTGTACCGAAGAATTCTGACCGACTCTAGACAAGATTTCATCAATCATGTCTCCGGGTAGGTCTCTTAAAATATTGGGTTGTCTATCCATTTTGTGTTTTTATACTGTAAAATAGACAAGAGTTAGATTCATAAAAAAAAAATACTTATTAATACAAGCAATTTTTACATATATCATAAAGCATAAGCACACTATATTACATATATTACACCACACGAATACAACTATCTTATTCCGACTCGCTTGTTTCTTCTTCTTCGGTTTTGGTTCGTTTTGCCAAGTTTCTAGGGATATATGATGTTCCCCTAATACGAGCCGTCGTGATCCACATTGGTTTAGAAAAACCTGGTGGTTTAGAGGTTCCCGGGTCATTGTTACAACTTAAGGACTTCGGGGGTTGACGATACATATAAAGTTCAACAACTTAAGGACTTCGGGGGTTGACGATACATATAAAGTTCATCGGGGTTGGAATTAGATTTCTCTATTTTTATGCCCTTTCCCTTATTATTTTCTTTTGCCTTTTTAAATTCAGTTGGGGTAATTTCTATAACATCATCGGAATTCTCGTCGGAATCCGATTCATCGGAGAATTGGTAATCCTCCCAATATTTTGCTTCCTTGGCGGAAACACCATTGACCATAATTAACCTTGGTCGGTTGGTTGAGGATTTTCTTTTACTTAACCGTTTTATTATTTCCCCCACCGGTTCTATTTCTTCATCCGGTTCCGATTCTTCTTTCGGTTCCGATTCTTCGTCCGGTTCCGACTCTTCTTCCGGTTCCTCTTCGGGAACTTGTGAATCAGTCCACGAATCATTCCAATTTACATTTGACTCTTCATTATTATTAGGTGAGTCAATGGGACTTGTTCTAGTGGTAGACATCTATCACATAATATCAAACGCGTTAAGAGATTAATATATCACATAATATTCACATGTTAAAAATATATAGTTTCCAACAAAATTTGTTAAGCAATCATTTTTCAAGTAAACACGGTCGAAGTCCAGACTCACTAATGCATCCTAACAAACTCGATAAGACACACTAATGAAAAATTCTGGTTCTCTAAGACCAACGCTCGGATACCAACTGAAATGTCCCGTTCTTATTGATTAAAAACGTTCCATATTAATTGATTTCGTTGCGAGGTTTTGACCTCTATATGAGACATTTTTCAAAGACTGCATTCATTTTTAAAACAAACCATAACCTTTATTTCATAGATAAAGGTTTTAAAAAGCTTTACGTAGATTATCAAATAATGATAATCTAAAATATCCTGTTTACACACGACCATTACATAATGGTTTACAATACAAATATGTTACAACAAAATAAGTTTCTTGAATGCAGTTTTTACACAATATCATACAAGCATGGACTCCAAATCTCGTCCTTATTTAAGTATGCGATAGCGGAAGCTCTTAATAATCACCTGAGAATAAACATGCTTAAAACGTCAACAAAAATGTTGGTGAGTTATAGGTTTAACCTATATATATCAAATCATAATAATAGACCACAAGATTTCATATTTCAATACACATCCCATACATAGAGATAAAAATCATTCATATGGTGAACACCTGGTAACCGACATTAACAAGATGCATATATAAGAATATCCCCATCATTCCGGGACACCCTTCGGATATGATATAAATTTCGAAGTACTAAAGCATCCGGTACTTTGGATGGGGTTTGTTAGGCCCAATAGATCTATTTTTAGGATTCGCGTCAATTAGGGTGTATGTTCCCTAATTCTTAGATTACCAGACTTAATAAAAAGGGGCATATTCGATTTCGATAATTCAACCATAGAATGTAGTTTCACGTACTTGTGTCTATTTTGTAAATCATTTATAAAACCTGCATGTATTCTCATCCCAAAAATATTAGATTTTAAAAGTGGGACTATAACTCACTTTCACAGATTTTTACTTCGTCGGGAAGTAAGACTTGGCCACTGGTTGATTCACGAACCTATAACAATATATACATGTATATCAAAGTATGTTCAAAATATATTTACAACACTTTTAATATATTTTGATGTTTTAAGTTTATTAAGTCAGCTGTCCTCGTTAATAACCTACAACTAGTTGTCCACAGTTAGATGTACGGAAATAAATCGATAAATATTATCTTGAATCAATCCACGACCCAGTGTATACGTATCTCAGTATTGATCACAACTCAAACTATATATATTTTGGAATCAACCTCAACCCTGTATAGCTAACTCCAACATTCACATATAGAGTGTCTATGGTTGTTCCGAAATATATATAGATGTGTCGACATGATAGGTCGAAACATTGTATACGTGTCTATGGTATCTCAAGATTACATAATATACAATACAAGTTGATTAAGTTATGGTTGGAATAGATTTGTTACCAATTTTCACGTAGCTAAAATGAGAACAATTATCCAATCTTGTTTTACCCATAACTTCTTCATTTTAAATCCGTTTTGAGTGAATCAAATTGCTATGGTTTCATATTGAACTCTATTTTATGAATCTAAACAGAAAAGGTATAGGTTTATAGTCGAAAAAATAAGTTACAAGTCATTTTTGTAAAGGTAGTCATTTCAGTCGAAAGAACGACGTCTAGATGACCATTTTAGAAAACATACTTCCACTTTGAGTTTAACCATAATTTTTGGATATAGTTTCATGTTCATAATAAAAATCATTTTCTCAGAATAACAACTTTTAAATCAAAGTTTATCATAGTTTTTAATTAACTAACCCAAAACAGCCCGCGGTGTTACTACGACGGCGTAAATCCGGTTTTACGGTGTTTTTCGTGTTTCCAGGTTTTAAATCATTGTGTTAGCATATCATATAGATATAGAACATGTGTTTAGTTGATTTTAAAAGTCAAGTTAGAAGGATTAACTTTTTTTTGCGAACAAGTTTAGAATTAACTAAACTATGTTCTAGTGATTACAAGTTTAAACCTTCGAATAAGATAGCTTTATATGTATGAATCGAATGATGTTATGAACATCATTACTACCTTAAGTTCCATGGATAAACCTACTGGAAAAGAGAAAAATGGATCTAGCTTCAATGGATCCTTGGATGGCTCAAAGTTCTTGAAGCAGAATCATGACACGAAAACAAGTTCAAGTAAGATCATCACTTGAAATAAGATTGTTATAGTTATAGAAATTGAACCAAAGTTTGAATATGATTATTACCTTGTATTAGAATGATAACCTACTGTAAGAAACAAAGATTTCTTGAGGTTGGATGATCACCTTACAAGATTGGAAGTGAGCTAGCAAACTTGAAAGTATTCTTGATTTTATGAAACTAGAACTTTTGGAATTTATGAAGAACACTTAGAACTTGAAGATAGAACTTGAGAGAGATCAATTAGATGAAGAAAATTGAAGAATGAAAGTGTTTGTAGGTGTTTTTGGTCGTTGGTGTATGGATTAGATATAAAGGATATGTAATTTTGTTTTCATGTAAATAAGTCATGAATGATTACTCATATTTTTGTAATTTTATGAGATATTTCATGCTAGTTGCCAAATGATGGTTCCCACATGTGTTAGGTGACTCACATGGGCTGCTAAGAGCTGATCATTGGAGTGTATATAACAATAGTACATACATCTAAAATCTGTGTATTGTACGAGTACGAATACGGGTGCATACGAGTAGAATTGTTGATGAAACTGAATGAGGATGTAATTGTAAGCATTTTTGTTAAGTAGAAGTATTTTGATAAGTGTATTGAAGCCTTTAAAAAGTGTATAAATAAATATTAAAACACTACATGTATATACATTTTAACTGAGTCGTTAAGTCATCGTTAGTCGTTACATGTAAGTGTTGTTTTGAAACCTTTAGGTTAACGATCTTGTTAAATGTTGTTAACCCAATGTTTATAATATCAAATGAGATTTTAAATTATTATATTATCATGATATTATCATGTATGAATATCTCTTAATATGATATATATACATTAAATGTCTTTACAACGATAATCGTTACATATATGTCTCGTTTAAAAATCATTAAGTTAGTAGTCTTGTTTTTACATATGTAGTTCATTGTTAATATACTTAATAATATATTTACTTATCATAGTATCATGTTAACTATATATATATCCATATATATGTCATCATATAGTTTTTACAAGTTTTAACGTTCGTGAATCACCGGTCAACTTGGGTGGTCAATTGTCTATATGAAACATATTTTAATTAATCAAGTCTTAACAAGTTTGATTGCTTAATATGTTGGAAACATTTAATCATGTAAATATAAATCTCAATTAATATATATAAACATGGAAAAGTTCGGGTCACTACAATCATACTGCCCACCATAAGGACCTCCACCACCTGACTGACCTCCCTGGTTGCCTTCATCATACTGAGAACTAGAACCTGCTCCTCATTGTTGGACCATATCCTCCCAAACTTCCTGAGCTGCTGTGCGATCATACACCCGATAAGGACCTGTCGACTCCGGAGTCCATGGAACACGAGTGCCATAAGGAGTAAAGATGGTATTAGGAGAAACAAGCTCCATGTTATGTCGATGCCAATCGTGATGATACGTAACCTCACTAATGCCATATGCAATCTGACTTTCCGAGCAGGCTCAGGTTTCCTCATTATAAAGCGGCATATTACGCATCTGTTCCATTAAATCCCGGTTTGTAAAACGTTGACCCCCAACACCTTGACCTGCATCTTGACCACCCTCGGCCATCTCTTCATCCTCCTCCTGTGCCCCCTGTGCATCTCGGGGACGACGACGACGAACCCTAAACGGAATAACCTGACCGTGCTCAATAGATATTACTCTTACCCCTCGAAAAACATTTTCTCCTAACACAACCGCCTCAGTAACAATTCGCTCCATATCCGATCTATCAATCTCAAAAACCGACGCAATCCTCGTGATAAAATGACCACCTCGAATCGGGCTTCCCGCAGAACGAAGTCCACTACCCTGATGTTTTAGAAAATAAGCCACCCCATAATCAACCGAAGTAGGTGTTTTGGTTCGGAATTGGTTCACATACCAAAGTTCCGGTAAAGAGACCTTCTCGTTCCCACTTCTTCTATGTGTAATAGTATGCGAAACCATTCGTTGAATTGCACGAAGAGCGAGATCCATGATATGAACACAAGGACAGTTACTCGGGCTCCATTCAGAATCAGAAGCAATATCCCCCCAAACTCTAGCTGCACCAAATTCACGATAATCAATCATATCAATTACCCTTTCAGCACCCCAAAGATAATCTCAAAAACTAACTCGTGTGCGTTCTTCATCGGTATAAATTCCCAAACAAGTAGCCAACTGAAATAATGACATAGAGCGGTTAACCCACCCAATCGAAAAGTCTAAAACGTTAGATCATCAACGTTTTTAGGGTGAAGGTTCATCACATAGGTAGCGTAAAATTCAATAACCAACTCCCGGTAAACTACTTCATGAATCCCAAAGAAAGCAACCCAATCATTATACACATTACTTCGCCATTCCAACTGCAAATACTCCATAACCGTAGCATGTAAACCACCTCATTGCAAAACATTCCAATCAACCACCCGATGTGGTTCAAATTCTTTACGAATCAACTCTTGAACATCCGCCTTTCTTTGCTTAATAACCTTCGATCGACCATTAAACCGTAAATTCACATGTAATTCTGTTTGAGGAATTGGAGGTTGCGGTTGAACCTCCTCAGCTGCACTGGCTGCAGTACCGGAACTTGAAGCACTCCTAGCATTACCACGTCCTCCTGTCTGAAAAACCAACACAATGACAAACAAAAAGATATATCCCAAAGGACATGTTAGCGTTAGCGTTAACCTTCATTCCTTCAAAAATATACCTAAGGCACATAATGTCAATGGTCACTTTAAAACACTCCAAAAGCATAAATCATATAAAACTCAAACAATTATCATGCACTTAGAACAAATTTCCCAACTTTCATAAGCACAAAACCATGTAAGCAATTTCAAAACATGGACGTCAAAGCAAGTCAACATACATCAATGCAATAACTTCATCCTCTCAACAAGATATGTAACTATAACCAAATAAATCAACAAGCAAAACATATAGTCACAGCATACATATCAGCAACACTTGATAAACACAATCCCAAAACTCAACTGAGGCAAACCTAGTAAATCAAGTCAAAATCCCCAATTACACATGAACCCTAGAATTCAAAATCAAAATCTAGACAATTTAAACATGAATTCATGGTAATCATACTCAATTAACAATCATACAACATTCAAAACATATCAATTTAACTCACAAATTCAAAACCCCCAATTAATCATACCTAAGAACCCTAGAAATCAAAGAATGAATTTATAGAACAATAGGCATGAAAATCGAAGCAATAACATGTTAAGCATACATAATCTTCAATATAAATCGAACAATAACACATAAACACACCCCCACACTTTTTTTTCACAAAAACCCTTGTTAAGATTGAAATTAAGCATGAGGAAGAAAGAAAAACAAGCAAGAAGAGGTTAAATCATACCCTAGCCATGATGTTAGTGTTGATTAAATGAAGAATCATGAGTAAATTACGAGTTTAATGGATGGGTTATGGTGTATTAAGAGCAGAAAATACGAGAGAGATGGACAGAAATTAAGTGGTGGTGATGAAAAGAGCTGAAACAGCGTATTTAATCCAACTGCTGGAACATGTCGCGTTTCGCGATAAGGTGTCGCGTTCCGCGATAAATCGGATTACAACGCGACAACATAGCTTCAAACGCGACAACTTATGGGGTCCGGACTGATCAATCTGTCGCGTTTTGGTGGTGTTTGTCGCGTTTCGTGACTTTTTTTTTTATATTGTTTTTGGATTTTTCATGGTTTACCAATTACCTAACAAAGAATAACAAAAATACAAAACTCTACACGAATTGATTTTTTAACGAGTCGTTTTCTCGACTCATGGCCACGTTCATGTGTCTTTCGGGTAGAGGGTGAGGTCCTCCCTCTCGGTGTTATCGAATGCCTCGTGATACAATTTTAACCTATGACCATTCACCTTAAAGCTTCTACCCTCGTTATCTAACAATTCCACCTGCCCGGCCTGAAAAGCTTTCTTTACCACGAATGGACCGGACCATCATGACCTAAGCTTTCCGGCGGAGAATTTGAACTTAGATTGAAATAACAAAACTTTATCGCCCAGTTCAAATTCTTTCCTCATCTTCAAACGCGCATCATGCCATAACTTCGTTTTCTCCTTATAAATGCGCGAACTCTCATAAGCATGGTTTCGCAATTCCTCAAGTTCATGAATTTGCAAAAACCGATGTTCTCCCGCTTCCTTAAGGTCCGTATTACACTGTTTAAGTGCCCAATACGCCTTATGCTCCACTTCAACCGAAAAATGACACGCTTTTCCATAAATGAGATGGAATGGTGTAGTACCAATGGGTGTTTTATACGCAGTTCGAAATGCCCATAGCGCGTCATTCAACTTTCTGTTCCAAATCTTAGGATTATTTTTCTCCGTTCTTTCAAGAATGCGTTTTAGTGCGCGGTTAGTATTCTCAACTTGGCCACTCGTTTGAGGGTGTTAAGACATGGAGAATTGGTGGGTTACTCCATACTTCTTAAGCACCTTCTCGAGTAGTTGATTCGCAAAGTGCGTACCGCGATCACTAATCAAGGCTTTTGGAAGCCCGAAATGCGAAAAGAGGTTTTTAAGGAAGTCAACGACGACTCTTGCATCATTAGTAGGCAAAGCTTTAGCCTCAGCCCACTTTGACACGTAGTCAACCGCCACAAGGATGTATTTGCATTTGTTGGATGCGGGAAAGGGTCCCATGAAGTCTATCCCCTAAATGTCAAATATCTCACAAACTTGAATACTCGTTTGGGGCATCTCATCTCTTTTGGAGATGTTTCCCACCCTTTGGCAAGCATCACAAGTTTTTATAAAGGAACTAGCATTTTTGAAAATGGTAGGCTAATAGAATCCCGAATCGAAGATTTTCTTAGCCGTATAATTAGCTCCAAGATGCCCACCTGTGGGTCCTTGGTGACAATGCTCTAGAATTTGTTGAGCTTCCTTCCCATAAACACAACGATGAATCACTTGATCCGCCCCAATTCGAAAAAGATATGGGGTATCCCAAAAGTAAAACTTAATATCCGCAAAGAATTTCTTCTTTTGTTGGTAAGTTAAACCTTTGGAAAGAATGCCCGCGGCTAAATAATTAGCAATATCGGCGAACCAAGGAGTTTCGGATTCAATTTCGATACCCATAAGGGACTCATCGGGGAATGTATCATGAATGTTCGATTCATTGAGTTCCTCTAGGTTTGGATTTTCAAGACGAGATAAATGATCCGCGGCTAAATTTTCGGCACCCTTTTTATCCTTGATCTCAATGTCAAATTCTTGGAGAAGAAGAATCCAACGAATGAGTCTAGGCTTAGCATCTTGTTTAGAGAACAAGTATTTAAGGGCCGAATGATCGGTGTAAACTAGCGTTTTAGACAACACCAAATATGATCTAAATTTATCAAACGCAAAGACAACCGCAAGGAGCTCCTTTTCCGTAGTGGTATAATTTAATTGAGCCCCCGTAAGTGTCTTACTCACGTAATAAATAGGTTTAAAGTGATTAACGTGGCGTTGACCTAAAACCACGCCTAACCCGAAATCACTAGCATCACACATAAGCTCGAAAGGTTGAGACCAATCGGGAGATACCATGATAGGAGCGTGTGTGAGCTTCTATTTTAAGAAGTTGAAAGCGTTCTCGCATTCGATATTAAAGTCGAAAGGAACATCCTTCTCAAGGAGTTTAGTCATTGGTCGGGCAATCTTAGAAAAGTCCTTAATGAACCGTCTATAGAATCCCGCATGACCAAGAAAATTACGAATGGCTTTAACGTTTATAGGTTTGGGAAGGCCTGAAATAACATTAATTTTGGCCTTATCAACCTCAATACCTGCACGAGAGATTTTGTGCCCTAAGACAATGCCTTCCTTCACCATGAAGTGGCATTTTTCCCAGTTAAGAACAAGGTTTGATTACTCGCACCTTTTGAGCACCTTTTCAAGATTAGCAAGACACGAATCGAAAGAGTCTCCAAAGACAGAAAAATCGTCCATGAAAACTTCCATGAAGTCCTCGATCATGTCATGAAAGATGGCGACCATACACCTTTGGAAGGTGCTCGGGACATTGCATAGCCCGAATGGCATTCGCCGATAAGCAAAGGTACCGAAAGGACAAGTAAATGTGGTTTTATCTTGGTCCTTCGGATCAATGGGGATTTGGAAGTAGCCTGAAAATCCATCTATGAAACAATAGAACTCCCTTCCCGCTAAACGCTCAAGCATTTGATCAATAAATGGAAGCGGGAAGTGGTCCTTCCTAGTGGCGTCGTTCAAACGACGATAATCGATACAAACTCTCCATCCCGTGACTGTACGAGTAGGGACAAGTTCGTCCTTCTTGTTGAGAACAACAGTCGTGCCTCCCTTTTTGGGCACAACTTGAACAGGGCTTACCCACGGGCTGTCCGAGATGGGATAAATTAACCCGGCATCGAGCAATTTAACCACCTCTTTTTTAATGACCTCTTTCATATTCGGGTTTGGACGACGTTGCCTTTGTGCCACGGGTTTAAAATCATCTTCCATTAGGATCCGATGAGTACAAAAGGCCGGATTGATGCCCGGTATGTCCGAGGTTTTCCAAGCTATTGCCCTTTTGTGGGATTTAAGAACGGAAACCAACCGACCCTTTTGGTCGCCGGTAAGTGTCGAAGAAATAATAACCGGAAATTGGGACGTACCTTGAAGATAAGCATATTCCATGTGAGGTGGAAGCTCCTTAAGCTCCAAGGTGGGCGGTTCTTCCAGAGATGTTTTGATACGGAATTCATTTTTCAACCGGATAGTTTCAAATGATTCCGATTCTTTAAGCTCATCCTCTTTTAGCAACTCCTCCAACTCAACTTCCGGGTCAAAATCACCGTTGACTTCATCCATCATGATTACATCCGACGTGTCTACACTTAACAATTCCTGCAAATCATGCTCAACACAATCATCAATAACATCAATAGCAAAACATTCATCATCGATTGAAATAGGGTGTCTCATGGCTTTATTAATGTGACAAATCACCCTCTCATTCCCAACACCTAAGCTAAGTTGTTCTTTTTGAACATGGATGATAGCATCCGTGGTGTTAAGGAATGTTCGACCTAGAATAATGGGCACCTTAGTGTCCTCTCTCATCTCTAAGATCACGAAATCAACTGGAAATACAAGTGACTCAACCTTTACCAATATGTCCTCGGCTATTCCAATGGGGGTATCAAAAGAGTGGTTCGCTAAGCGAATCCCTATCCTCGTAGGTTTCAAGTCTCCTAGGCCAAGTTTAAGATATAACGAATATAGCATAAGGTTAGCACTAGCACCTAAGTCGGCAAGTGCATCGTACACTTCCGAATTACCCATAGCACAAGGGATAAGAAAACTACCCGGGTCGCCCAATTTTGGAGGCATCTTACTCTTTTTCAAGATGGCCGAACATTCCTTATGGAGGAATGCGGCGGATACCTCATGGTACTTACCTTTCTTGGAGATTAGATCTTTGAGAAAGTTCCCATAGTTATGCATCCCTTTGAGCACTTCCGCGAGTGGCATGTTCACGCTAATCTGTTTAATCATGTTTACAAATTTCTGATATTGACTAGCGAGCTTATCCTTTTTCAACGCTTTCGGGTAAGGAATTGGTGCTTTGTATTCCTTCAACGGTGATGATTTAGTTATGATCTCCGGCAGATCATCTTCCTTTTTCTCTTCGTCAAGCGACTTTTCTAACTCGTGCTCTTCCTCCTTTTGCTCCTCATTAATAGGTACCTGCAAAACATTAGAAGAAACAATAGGAGAAGACTTCGGAGTCTCCTTGTTAATAACCAAACCACTTCGAGTGGTTATAGCATTCACGTGTTCATTCCTAGCCGGCATCTTGTTGTTGGGATTAGATTGCGTATTAGCTGGGAGAGCACCCGGCGGTCTCTCCGATAAAGATTGAGCAATACGCCCCACATCCCGTTCCAAGTTCTGAATTGAAGCCTGCTGATTTCTAACTTGCTGTTTTGTAGATTCCCCATCTTGCCTCAAAGCAGTGATACTTTCATCCGTTTTCATAATAAAACCCCGTAGCAACTCCTCCAAAGGAGGCATCTTATTCTTTGGCTGCTGAACTGGTGGCACAGGCTGCTGGAAATTCCTAAGTGGTGCTTGCTGATTTCTGCTATTAAAACCAGGCGGCCTGTACGGATATACCTTCTGATTACCCTGATAAACCGGATTACCACTCTGATAATTGTTACCGCCCATGTTATTCGCCTGATTGAAAAACTGTCTCCCACCCGGAAATTCATTAAGAGCAAAATCACCCTTCTTAACGTAACCCAGATAATTAGCCTGTTCCTCCATTGATGCTTGATCACAATCTTTGGTAAGATGCGGTCCTTGGCATAATTCACAACCCACTTTCATAGCGTGCATCTCTTTAGTCATCGATTCCATTTGTCTTTTAACCGTTGCTAGTTGTGCTCTAACCGATGCGAGCTCATCACTAGTTTCGGTACTAGCGACATGAGAAGAGCGAGAAACATCTAATTCTTGATGCCAATCATACGAATGCGTGGCAGTATCTGAGATGATTTCATAAGCGTCATCTGGAGTCTTTTTCATTAAAGAACCACCTGCAGCGACATCAAGTTCTTTCCTCGTCGGCACATTAACACCTTTGTAGAAAATTTGGACCTTATTGAAGTTGTTCAACCCGTGTTGAGGACAATTACGTAACATTTTTCCGAATCGTGTCCAAGCATCATAAAGTGTCTCATGTGGCTTCTGAACAAAGTGATTAATTTCGCTCTGCAGTTGAGCGGCCTTTGCAGCTGGAAAGAAACGTTGCAAAAATTTATCTTCCATTGTAGCCCAACTATCAATTTCACCTTCAGGCAATGAGTCTAACCAATCCTTAGCATCATCTTTCAAAGACCAAGGAAAACCCCTCAAATAGATAACTGTCTCCGCGATATTTGCAATCTTGAACAAGTTGCAAATGCTTTTAAAGTTCCGAAGATGCTCAAATGCATCCTCTTTCGGTGTACCCCTGAACTGACATTGATGAGTTATCATATTAAGAATCTGTCCCTTAACTTCAAAATCTGTAGTGACTGGTGGTTGCCTGATGGCGTGTCTGTTACCAGCCCTTGTGGCTTTCATTAATGCTTCCATAGTCTGTCCTGCTGCTCCTTCAGCCATGTTAACTTCTTCCTTAATATACTCAAAGTCCAGAATATAAAAAGGTAACTCAGCGAAATCCTCGGCGATTTCCTGTTCTTCTTTAGCCTTGCTGCGTGTGTAGTAAACTCTAGACGGTTCCAGAGTTATTTGTACCTAACCTGCGATCACACCACAACAAAACCGTGAGTAAATCTAAACAAAAACAATAAAACAGAAAAAATAACTTTTGCAAGAATTGCTTCTCACAAAAGGATCGAATAATCAAAAGCTTAACCAAATTCCCAATAATTACACCACTCCCCAGCAACGGCGCCAAAAAGTTGATGTGTAATTTCGTACTCTAAATTATTAGCTAAATACCTATCGATTATCACACAATACAGGCAACTATAACCAGTTCGTGTAGTAATTAAACAAGTATTTGACCAATTCGTTCCACAGAGAGCAGGTAATTGAAAACTTGAACGATTAATTATTCTAAGATTTAAAAGGGGGGTTTTGTTGTAAAACTAATTAAACGTGAAAGTAAATTAAACTTAACTCAATAAGAAACAAAGGTATCCACTTAGCTACAATTCCCTAGGCTAGGATTGCTCGTTTAAACCCGTTAATTAAACAATTACAATGATGTGACACTGTATTTATCTGTCGATTCCTACAGTTTAAGACTAGCAACCTAAGTATAACTATCGTTAACCTAGAGTTACTAACCAATTCACAATGGTATTACTCAAGATTATAATCTAACTTAGGTTGGTTTGGTGTCCCTTACAACCTCACAATTATTGCAACTAATTTCAAGCTCAACCACTATACGATTAATTTTATTATCGGTGTCCCTCATAAAATCACACGTTTTCCTAAATTATTCACGTTCAATAATCTAGTAAAAGCTATTAATCAATTTAACTGTCGTTAGTTAATCAATAACTTCCGTGATCTAACAATCAATAAGCTTTACTAACGGTGGATCTTAGCTAGACATAAACTTGTGTAATTTTAATTAATTGTTATTAACCAACAGATCGCAATCCATCACCTAGGTTCATGCATCTAAGCGAATACTAAATATTTAGCTACTCATGGTAAAGCAAAGAACAAATAAATAAGAAGAACAATTAAACATAATCATTGAATTGAATGAAGAACAAATTAATAAAAGTAATTAAACTAACCAAGAATGATATTGTAGTTTAAACCCTTGTAAAATAATGAAGAAAGACAAAGAAATTCGTAACTAAAGTTGATGTAGGCTAAAGTTCGGAATAAAAACTGCATACCCTAAATTGGGGTAAAATTCCTCTATTTATAGAAGCTGGGAAAATAGCTGAAACCTACAGACGTCGCGACCCGCGACATACCATCGCGATCCGCGACAACAACATCACGAAACGCGATGCACTGTAACGCGATATACTAGCCTCAAACGCAATAATTTGGTCAGAATGCCCTTTTTCCATGTCGCGTTCTGGTGCACTCCATCACGTATCACGATGACCAAAACGCGATAAACATCATCGTGAAGCGATGGAAACTGACTTTTTCACCCGGGGCATGTTTATCTTCAACTCTAACTTTGTTTTGGCTATATCTTCAATAAAATCAACAATAATGAGCCAATGAACCATATCTTGACACTTTCTTCAATTTAAACTCAAATAACTCGATATCTCCATCAAAGTCTTCAAAATACCAACAAATGGAACAAGATAACGCCCAAAATATATGTATGAAAATGGCGTTATCAGTAGCTAAATCATGTGTTTAAAACAAGAGATATTGTGACAAACAATGACAAAAAAGTTGGCAAAAAGTAACGAGTCTAAGAACGATGAAGTTGTAGACAATGAAAATTTTGTTGGCCAATAATTTACTGGTCCTAAGGTAAATTATCACTTTTTTTGTTAAATATAACAGCAGAATTGTGTATGTATTCTCACTGTTATATCACCTTTTGGTAATAATAATTTCATTTTTCAGATATTGATCTTATTACCGATGAGAAGTATTGCGTATCATGTAGTCAATAAGCTTATTCAGCTGTCCCCTTCAGGGAATAAGGTAATTGTAAATTTTATGGTGTAGCAAATATGTTCTAGATAAAAAGAATACTATTTTACTAAATTTTTTGTGTGTGTGTGTCACTAGGTTAGTGTAGACCATATTGATCATTTACCGATGAATTTGGCGGTGGACGGTCTAATGACCCGGAAGACGAGGATGGAATTTCTATGTTATGGAAAAAGTCAACAACTCCTTATTTGAGTTATTAAAAAAAAATTTATGTATTCTTTATATATTAGTTTTGGTTATTCATATTTCATATATTAGTTTTCTACAGTCATAAAAAGATGAGAGTAAAAAATATGGGTATGTCAAAATAATATATTTTGATCCATTTATAACGTGACCAATTTACCATCTGATATTGCCTACAAAAATGAAAATAATCCCTTTTAACATAATTATTTTTAACATGATACCGAAACTGATTGTGTAACATGATTGTTTCTTTTAATTTGCTAATATGGAATATGATTGCGATTTGGTGAAAAGTTATGTCGTGTCTACAAACATATGATTCTATAGGTAAAAGATAGAATTCAGAGAAAAGAGTGGGATTCACACGAGGCTAAAATGAATGTTGTCATTGCTTTTAAAGTTACCTTAGAGAGTAATTAAATCAAATCGATGTCATAACTTTATTTAGTCTTCCATCACTTTTGAGATACTTCCAATTGAGTTTGTCGATATATGCTTTACCTTTGTTGACTAAACATTCTTATCAGCTGAATGTAATGCATATATATCCTCTGTGATCTATTTAAATTGATGCATGCCTAAATGTAAAAATGGTTATTTTTTGATTTGTGATTGCGGATTCAGTCCTGTTGGTTCAAATATATGGTTGAAAGTAATATGGACCACCTTCTGATTGGGAAGGGAGTTGTTTCCGGATTGGCAGTAGTGTATGTTTCCAACCCTTTTTATTTGCTTTATGGTGATAGCATGATTTGAGTATTTTATATATGCTGATTTGTAAACCAATAGATACTTATTGTGAATTGTCTAATTTATTTTTACAATGATGATGTAAACCGAATTAGAACCAGGGAGAAGCATACTGGATGAGATTAACTTAAATGTGACATTTTTCTTTTATAGGTCATAGTTGTTGATTCAATTCAGGTATCGTTAGAAGCTTCAGAATTAAGTCATCTACTTGATCCATGACTTTGTTTCAGTTCAAGAGGAGCAGGTGAGATATATATAGATATTCTTTCTTTCAGAAGTGTTTTCATGTAAGAGGCTAATAGGCTATTGAATTATCGATTGTTCTGTTTCTTTTTTGCTTTTACAACCAATAATGATTGTATTGTTTCTTTTTTGCTTTTATAACCAATAATAAACAGACATTTTGGTAGAGTAAAGTTATTATACCCAATTTTGATATCTTTTTTGCAAGTTGTTTCTTTTGGATTCAGATTGGCGATGATTTGATCGAGTTTTGAAGACTAATATTTTGGTAATATAAAGTTTTGTTACTTTTCGTATATGGATTTAAACCTTATGTTACACTTCTTAAACTGAACAGTTAATATAAATTTTTTCAAGGTTAATGTATATTTGGGTGGAATTATCTTTAAATTACCTTTGCTAGACATTAGATTTCGGATGTCAACTTGGTGGTTCGTTCCCCAGACCATCGCTCATGTTCAAGTAAAGGCTTTTGTTCTAGGAAGAAACGCTCGAAAGCCTAAATCTATTATTTATACTTGCTCTCTCCCTAAAGTGGATGTGGAAAAGCCCGAGGTTCAATGATGAATAAAGCTACTATTAATTCAAACGTTATAGTTACAATGTGCCCGTAATACTAAAAGAAATTTGTATCATATATCGGTTACTTTATGCTTTGTGTCGATGCTGCAAAAATGTTGTTTGCTTTACATACACACATCTTGCGACCTGCACCAAAGACAAGACCAGATACTACAACAACCGATCTCAATTACAAGTACGATACAGGAACCATGAACATCTTCGTGCAACGCACGGGCAATGCACCTAGTAATATAAGAATTATTAATTAATAATAAATTTTTAATCATATCATAAGTATTTTTAATTAATAATTAATTATTAATCATGTCATAAGTATTTTAATATAATTATTAAACCATAAGTATTTAATAATTAAATTGTATTATAATTAAATAATAACTAAATCTTATAATAAATAAATAATTAATTAATTAATCGTTATTAAGTCTTGGTATAATAATCTCATAATAAAAGTTTAATAATTATCATAAGTATTTTCATTAATATTAAATGTATTATTAATCATAAGTTTAATTAAATAAATAATTAAATCATAAGCAATTATTAAATGATATAATAAATATATATCATAAGTCATAATTAAAATTAATTACTTATTATATCATAAGTAATTAACCATTCAGGCTTACCTGAGTGGCCACCGAGTTGCCCGATGAAGCACACCACCCGGGTTCAATTCCTGGCTATGTCAAATTGTTCAAAAGGGGAGTGTGACTAGAGGGTGCGCATAATGCGCAATTCACCCGGTACCAGGTCTCGCGCTCGGGGGGCATGAGTACCCGAGATTTTACCTTCTATGGGGGATCCAATGTGCTCGTTCATAGGAGAGTTTCCTCTCTTACCCAAAAAAAAACATTATTTATAACATAAGGTTCAATTTTATAACCATAAGTTTAATTAAACGATCGTCGGGTCATAACTTGAGCCTCGGGCGTCGGTTTTTGACGAATTTTATATATATCCTCGTCTAACCAACCAACCCGACACCTTAGTAAGCTCAAGAACAACCTAAGGTCAGTTCATAAGTCGTGACCCACAGCCATTAGCCAAACCTATTCATTAATCCGTTTTAAATCTTGTTTTAGCCTTTTCGGGTGATCCGTGGCTCGAATTTCGATGACCCGAACATGAATGTTTATCCAATCATCAATCCTAACCTAATGTTACACCCTAGAGACTCCAAAGATGGTCACAAAACAACATGAATCCAAATCCTAAAATTATTGTCTTGATGAGAGGAACTCATCTATACAATTTATTTAATCAAAAACACAGGTTAAGTTTATTGATTTTAACAAAATAGCTGCTGTCCACTTTTAATCGTACCGAAAACATACATAAACGAGCATTTCTACGCATCAAATCAACAATACAACATCATACAATTACTATAGCATCAAAATAAGATCATAATCATTAAAAATAAGTAGAAATGAAAAATCTAGGGTTTATGTTCATACACAAATCGAAAAACAAGAAGAAGGGTGTTAAAGATCATGAAATGGAGAACCCGATTATGTAGATATTCTTGAAAAATGATGAACAATTGTATGTAATTGATGTTGGCCATTTTTGGGAGATGGAGGTTGAGAATGGTCGTTCCAAATGAAGAGAGAAAGAAGAGAGAAACATGTGCTAAGGTTTGTAAAATGGAATGGCCAAATGAGAGTGAAATCTTGTGTCTAAGTGCAAAATTATCAAATAGAATGGGCCATGTGGGGTGGGCGGCTGAACCAAGGGTGGGAGTGGGCTCCCTTTAGACCATTTTTGATTAATGCTCAATATCTTGTGGCCCGAAATCCCGAACGAAGCCCGATTCGCGAAAACACTGTTACGCGATTAATTTTTCAGAAAGAGCACGCACACGCAGGAAAATAAAATATAGAAATATTTTATAACTTCATATGATATAGAAATATCATAAATAAAATAATTTGGTTTTGAAAATCATGAAAGTCTTATCGTTGGTTTAAAATCCCAAACGATTTACCGGATAGTAAAACAGAAATACGTAGAAACGTATAAATCTAAACATGGACACATATAATCATATAACATATGATTAGAGAAATATTATTATTATTGAAATAATAATATAAGTCATAGAAATGACGTGGCAAGAATAGCAATAAACAGAAGTTAAATATAAATGGTAAAGAATGTAGTGACCCGAACTTTTCCATGTTTATATATTTTAATTGAGATTGATATTTACATGATTAAATGTTTCCAACATGTTAAGCAATCAAACTTGTTAAGACTTGATTAATTGAAATATGTTTCATATAGACAATTGACCACCCAAGTTGACCGGCGATTCACGAACGTTAAAACTTGTAAAAACGACATGACGATATATATATGGATATACATATGGTTAACATGAGATTATAATAAGTAAGTATCTCCATAAGTATATTAACAATGAGTTATATACATATAAACAAGACTACTAACTTAAGGATTTCGAAACGAGACATATATGTAACGATTATCGTTGTAACGACATTTAAATGTATATATATCATATTAAGATATATTAATATATCATAATATCATGATAATATAATAATTTAACATCTCATTAGATATAATAAACAATGGGTTAACAACATTAATTGAGATCGTTAACTTAAAGGTTTCAAAACAACACTTACATGTAACGACTAACGATGACTTAACGACTCAGTTAAAATGTATATACATGTAGTGTATTTAGATGTATTAAAATACTTTTGGAAGACTTCAAGACATATATCAAAACACTCATACTTAACGAAAATGGTTACAGTTACTTTCCCATTCTTTTCTTTCATCAAGAATTCTAGTCGTATTCTTACCCGTATTATACACAGCTTCAAAACGTACTTACTATGGGTATATACCAATAGGAACTAGCATGGGATTCCACTCTTGATTATGTCATGTATGACTAATCAATTTTAACTTCTACCATGAGCTAGTCAACTAACTAGAACTTCTTTTAACCCCACTCACCACTCACCAATTACCACTGATCATTCACTCCATTTCACTTCCAATTCTCTTTCTAATTCTCTCTCAACACACACACACTATTATGAACGTATTTTTCCAGTAGTTAATCATCATCTTCATCAAAAATCACTTCAAGAATCAAGCTATAATCATCATAGGAAGAACACTTCAAAAATCCCTTCAAGTTTACTAATTTACTTCCAAGCTTTCTAATCCATTCCAAGTAATCATCTAAGATCAAGAAACCTTTGTTATATACAGTAGGTTATCTTTCTTATTCAAGGTAATATTCATATTCAAACTTTGATTCAATTTCTATAACTATAAACTATCTTAATTCGAGTAAAAATCTTACTTGAACTTGTTTTTGTGTCATGATCCTACTTCAAGAACTTTCAAGCCATCCAAGATCCTTTGAAGCTAGATCATTTCTTGTCACTTCCAGTAGGTTTACCTACTAAACTTGAGGTAGTAATGATGTTCATAACATCATTCGATTCATATATATAAAACTATCTTATTCGAAGGTTTAAACTCGTAATCACTAGAACATAGTTTAGTTAATTCTAAACTTGTTCGCAAACAAAAGTTAATCCTTCTAACTTGACTTTTAAAATTAACTAAACACATGTTCTATATCCATATGATATGCTAACTTAATGATTTAAAACCTGGAAACACGAAAAACACCGTAAAACCGGATTTACGCCGTCGTAGTAACACCGCGGGCTGTTTTGGGTTAGTTAATTAAAAACTATGATAAACTTTGATTTAAAAGTTGTTATTCTGAGAAAATGATTTTTATTATGAACATGAAACTATATCCAAAAATTATGGTTAAACTCAAAGTGGAAGTATGTTTTCTAAAATGGTCATCTAGACGTCGTTCTTTCGACTGAAATGACTACCTTTACAAAAACGACTTGTAACTTATTTTTCCGACAATAAACCTATACTTTTTCTGTTTATATTCATAAAATAGAGTTCAATATGAAACCATATCAATTTGATTCACTCAAAACGGATTTAAAATGAAGAAGTTATGGGTAAAACAAGATTGGATAATTTTTCTCATTTTAGCTACGTGAAAATTGGTAACAAATCTATTCCAACCATAACTTAATCAACTTGTATTGTATATTATGTAATCTTGAGATACCATAGACACGTATACAATGTTTCGACCTATCATGTCGACACATCTATATATATTTCGGAACAACCATAGACACTCTATATGTGAATGTTGGAGTTAGCTATACAGGGTTGAGGTTGATTCCAAAATATATATAGTTTGAGTTGTGATCAATATTGAGATACGTATACACTGGGTCGTGGATTGATTCAAGATAATATTTATCGATTTATTTCTGTACATCTAACTGTGGACAACTAGTTGTAGGTTACTAACGAGGACAGCTGACTTAATAAACTTAAAACATCAAAATATATTAAAAGTGTTGTAAATATATTTTGAACATACTTTAATATACATGTATATATTGTTATAGGTTCGTGAATCAATAGTGGCCAAGTCTTACTTCTCGACGAAGTAAAAATCTGTGAAAGTGAGTTATAGTCCCACTTTTAAAATTTAATATTTTTGGGATGAGAATACATGCAAGTTTTATAAATGATTTACAAAATAGACACAAGTACGTGAAACTACATTATATGGTTGAATGATCGAAATCGAATATGCCCCTTTTTATTAAGTCTGGTAATCTAAGAATTAGGGAACAGACACCCTAATTGACGCGAACTCTAAAGATAGATCTATCGGGCCCAACAAGCCCCATCCAAAGTACCGGATGCTTTAGTACTTCGAAATTTATATCATGTCCGAAGGAGGATCCCGGAATGATGGGGATATTTATATATGCATCTTGTTAATGTCAGTTACCAGGTGTTCACCATATGAATGATTTTTATCTCTATGTATGGGATGTATATTGAAATATGAAATCTTGTGGTCTATTGTTACAATTTGATATATATAGGTTAAACCTATAACTCACCAATATTTTTGTTGACGTTTAAAGCATGTTTATTCTCAGGTGAATACTAAGAGCTTCCGCTGTTGCATACTAAAATAAGGACAAGATTTGGAGTCCATGTTTGTATGATACTGTGTAAAAACTGCATTCAAGAAACTAATTTCGATGTAACATATTTGTATTGTAAACCATTATGTAATGGTCGTGTGTAAACAGGATATTTTAGATTATCATTATTTGATAATCTACGTAAAGCTTTTTAAACCTTTATTTATGAAATAAAGGTTATGGTTTGTTTTAAAAATGAATGCAGTCTTTGAAAAATGTCTCATATAGAGGTCAAAACCTCGCAACGAAATCAATTAATATGGAACGTTTTTAATCAATAAGAACGGGACATTTCAGTTGGTATCCGAGCGTTGGTCTTAGAGAACCAGAATTTTGCATTAGTGTGTCTTATCGAGTTTGTTAGGATGCATTAGTGAGTCTGGACTTCGACCGTGTTTACTTGAAAAATGATTGCTTAACAAATTTTGTTGGAACCTATATATTTTTAACATGTGAATATTATGTGATATATTAATCTCTTAACGCGTTTGATATTATGTGATAGATGTCTACCTCTAGAACAAGTCCCATTGACTCACCTAATAATAATGAAGAGTCAAATGTAGATTGAAATGATTCGTGGACTGATTCACAATTCCCGAAGAGGAACCGGAAGAAGAGTCGGAACCAGAAGAAGAATCGGAACCGGAAGAAGAATCGGAACCGGATGAAGAAATAGAATCGGTGGGAGAAATAATAAAACGGTTGAGTAAAAGAAAATCCTCAACCAACCGACCAAGGTTAATTATGGTCAATGGTGTTTCCGCTAAGGAAGCAAAATATTGGGAGGATTACCAATTCTCCGATGAATCGGATTCTGACGAGAATTCCGATGATGTTATAGAAATTACCCCAACTGAATTTAAAAAGGCAAAAGAAAATAATAAGGGAAAGGGCATAAAAATAGAGAAATCTAATTCCAACCCCGATGAACTTTATATGTATCGTCAACCCCCGAAGTCCTTAAGTTGTAACAATGACTTGGGAACCTCTAAACCACCAGGTTTTTCTAAACCAATGTGGAAAACGACGGCTCGTATTAGGGGAACATCATATATCCCTAGAAACTTGGCAAAACGAACCAAAACCGAAGAAGAAGAAACAAGCGAGTCGGAATAAGATAGTTGTATTCGTGTGGTGTAATATATGTAATATAGTGTGCTTATGCTTTATGATATATGTAAAAATTGCTTGTATTAATAAGTATTTTTTTTTATGAATCTAACTCTTGTCTATTTTACAGTATAAAAACACAAAATGGATAGACAACCCAATATTTTAAGAGACCTACCCGGAGACATGATTGATGAAATCTTGTCTAGATTCGGTCAGAATTCTTCGGCACAACTATTTAAGGCGAGATCAGTTTGTAAGACATTCGAAGAACGTTCCAAGAATGCCTTGGTTTATAAAAGGCTTTCGTTCGAAAGATGGGGGATATCACATTGGGAAATCCATAAGTTACGATGTGTTTACTTTGACGCATATATTGCGGGGAACCCAAATGCTATTTTACGCAATGGGTTAAGAAATTATTTTGACTCAATATATCCGAATATTGGACTTCGTGATTTAGAAAAAGCAGCAAACATGTAACATAAAGAAGCATGTTATGCTTACGGATTAGTAATGTTCGCTTCTCACCAAAGTGAGAACAAGAACATCGGCCTACAACTATTAAACAAAACGTTCCCACAAGTGACGGAGTCGGTAATTGGGGTAAGAAATGAGGTTTTTAGATTGTTACGGGACTGTTGGACATTACGTAACCCTCGTCCCTTTGACGACGTTACAACACGCTGTCTTATCAACGGCCATAACGGTTATGTTCCACAAGACCAAGGATGGGAAGTAGTCCTAGTAAAACCAGAATGCATGACTTGTTTCTGGACGTATGAATTACGTGTCTTTATTGCCTTTGCTGAACGACTTGTGTACTAGCTAGAATTATCTTCACAACTATCTTGTATCAAAGTTATTGTGTGCTATATTTCATGCTTTATGTATAATAAGCGGTATTGTAAGTTTGTAAAATATTGTATAAAAGTTTGAACGCGAAATATTATTATAATCAGTTTTTCATATAGAATTGTAGTAGTTGAATTGAATATTAGCTACTAAGTATGAACTTAACGGGTAGGTACTACCCGAATTTAAACTTATAAAACGCTAATATGAAGAAAAAGCTTTTATAAATGAGTTCATATTATGCTACGAAATACTATTAACTACTCTTAATATTCTGTATGATTAACTTGTTCCATTTGACTATTTTGAAGGAAATGGCACCGACTACTCGACACACCGTGAATATGAATGAAGAGGAATTCCGTACTTTTCTAGCTTCAAACATAGCCGCAGTACAGGCTGCGCTACATACCAACAATAACCTTGGATCTAGCAGTACAGGAAATCGTGTAGGATGCACCTACAAAGAATTCACTGAAATGTCCCGTTCTTATTGATTAAAAACGTTCCATATTAATTGATTTCGTTGCGAGGTTTTGACCTCTATATGAGACGTTTTTCAAAGACTGCATTCATTTTTAAAACAAACAATAACCTTTATTTCATAGATAAAGGTTTTAAAAAGCTTTACATAGATTATCAAATAATGATAATCTAAAATATCCTGTTTACACACGACCATTACATAATGGTTTACAATACAAATATGTTACAACAAAATAAGTTTCTTGAATGCAGTTTTTACACAATATCATACAAGCATGGACTCCAAATCTCGTCCTTATTTAACTATGCGACAGCGGAAGCTCTTAATAATCACCTGAGAATAAACATGCTTAAAACGTCAACAAAAATGTTGGTGAGTTATAGGTTTAACCTATATATATCAAATCATAATAATAGACCACAAGATTTCATATTTCAATACACATCCCATACATAGAGATAAAAATCATTCATATGGTGAACACCTGGTAACCGACATTAACAAGATGCATATATAAGAATATCCCCATCATTCCGGGACACCCTTCGGATATGATATAAATTTCGAAGTACTAAAGCATCCGGTACTTTGGATGGGGCTTGTTGGGCCCGATAGATCTATCTTTAGGATTCGCGTCAATTAGGGTGTCTGTTCCCTAATTCTTAGATTACCAGACTTAATAAAAAGGGGCATATTCGATTTCGATAATTCAACCATAGAATGTAGTTTCACGTACTTGTGTCTATTTTGTAAATCATTTATAAAACCTGCATGTATTCTCATCCCAAAAATATTAGATTTTAAAAGTGGGACTATAACTCACTTTCACAGATTTTTACTTCGTCGGGAAGTAAGACTTGGCCACTGGTTGATTCACGAACCTATAACAATATATACATGTATATCAAAGTATGTTCAAAATATATTTACAACACTTTTAATATATTTTGATGTTTTAAGTTTATTAAGTCAGCTGTCCTCGTTAATAACCTACAACTAGTTGTCCACAGTTAGATGTACAGAAATAAATCGATAAATATTATCTTGAATTAATCCACGACCCAGTGTATACGTATCTCAGTATTGATCACAACTCAAACTATATATATTTTGGAATCAACCTCAACCCTGTATAGCTAACTCCAACATTCACATATAGAGTGTCTATGGTTGTTCCGAAATATATATAGATGTGTCGACATGATAGGTCGAAACATTGTATACGTGTCTATGGTATCTCAAGATTACATAATATACAATACAAGTTGATTAAGTTATGGTTGGAATAGATTTGTTACCAATTTTCACGTAGCTAAAATGAGAAAAATTATCCAATCTTGTTTTACCCATAACTTCTTCATTTTAAATCCGTTTTGAGTGAATCAAATTGCTTTGGTTTCATATTGAACTCTATTTTATGAATCTAAACAGAAAAAGTATAGGTTTATAGTCGAAAAAATAAGTTACAAGTCGTTTTTGTAAAGGTAGTCATTTCAGTCGAAAGAACGACGTCTAGATGACCATTTTAGAAAACATACTTCCACTTTGAGTTTAACCATAATTTTTGGATATAGTTTCATGTTCATAATAAAAATCATTTTCTCAGAATAACAACTTTTAAATCAAAGTTTATCATAGTTTTTAATTAACTAACCCAAAACAGCCCGCGGTGTTACTCAGACGGCGTAAATCCGGTTTTACGGTGTTTTTCGTGTTTCCAGGTTTTAAATCATTAAGTTAGCATATCATATAGATATAGAACATGTGTTTAGTTGATTTTAAAAGTCAAGTTAGAAGGATTAACTTTTGTTTGCGAACAAGTTTAGAATTAACTAAACTATGTTCTAGTGATTACAAGTTTAAACCTTCGAATAAGATAGCTTTATATGTATGAATCGAATGATGTTATGAACATCATTACTACCTTAAGTTCCTTGGATAAACCTACTGGAAAAGAGAAAAATGGATCTAGCTTCAATGGATCCTTGGATGGCTCGAAGATCTTGAAGCAGAATCATGACACGAAAACAAGTTCAAGTAAGATCATCACTTGAAATAAGATTGTTATAGTTATAGAAATTGAACCAAAGTTTGAATATGATTATTACCTTGTATTAGAATGATAACCTACTGTAAGAAACAAAGATTTCTTGAGGTTGGATGATCACCTTACAAGATTGGAAGTGAGCTAGCTAACTTGAAAGTATTCTTGATTTTATGAAACTAGAACTTTTGGAATTTATGAAGAACACTTAGAACTTGAAGATAGAACTTGAGAGAGATCAATTAGATGAAGAAAATTGAAGAATGAAAGTGTTTGTAGGTGTTTTTGGTCGTTGGTGTATGGATTAGATATAAAGGATATGTTATTTTGTTTTCATGTAAATAAGTCATGAATGATTACTCATATTTTTGTAATTTTATGAGATATTTCATGCTAGTTTCCAAATGATGGTTCCCACATGTGTTAGGTGACTCACATGGGCTGCTAAGAGCTGATCATTGGAGTGTATATACCAATAGTACATACATCTAAAAGCTGTGTATTGTACGAGTACGAATACGGGTGCATACGAGTAGAATTGTTGATGAAACTGAACGAGGATGTAATTGTAAGCATTTTTGTTAAGTAGAAGTATTTTGATAAGTGTCTTGAAGTCTTTCAAAAGTGTATGAATACATATTAAAACACTACATGTATATACATTTTAACTGAGTCGTTAAGTCATCGTTAGTCGTTACATGTAAATGTTGTTTTGAAACCTTTAGGTTAACGATCTTGTTAAATGTTGTTAAACCAATGTTTATAATATCAAAAGAGATTTTAAATTATTATATTATCATGATATTATGATGTACGAATATCTCTTAATATGATATATATACATTAAATGTCGTTACAACGATAATCGTTACATATATGTCTCGTTTCAAAATCATTAAGTTAGTAATCTTGTTTTTACATATGTAGTTCATTGTTAATATAATTAATGATATGTTTACTTATCATAATATCATGTTAACTATATATATAACCATATATATGTCATCATATAGTTTTTACAAGTTTTGACGTTCGTGAATCACCGGTCAACTTGGGTGGTCAATTGTCTATATGAAACCTATTTCAATTAATCAAGTCTTAACAAGTTTGATTGCTTAACATGTTGGAAACATTTAATCATGTAAATATCAATCTCAATTAATATATATAAACATGGAAAAGTTCGGGTCACTACAGTACCTACCCGTTAAATAAATTTCGTCCCGAAATTTTAAGCTGTTGAAGGTGTTGACGAATCTTCTGGAAATAGATGCGGGTATTTCTTCTTCATCTGATCTTCACGCTCCTAGGTGAACTCGGGTCCTCTACGAGCATTCCATCGAACCTTAACAATTGGTATCTTGTTTTGCTTAAGTCTTTTAACCTCACGATCCATTATTTCGACGGGTTCTTCGATGAATTGAAGTTTTTCGTTGATTTGGATTTCATCTAACGGAATAGTGAGATCTTCTTTAGCAAAACATTTCTTCAAATTCGAGATGTGGAAAGTGTTATGTACAGCCGCGAGTTGTTTAGGAAACTCTATTCGGTAAGCTACTGGTCCGACACGATCAATAATCTTGAATGGTCCAATATACCTTTGATTTAATTTCCCTCGTTTACCAAATCGAACAACGCCTTTCCAAGGTGCAACTTTAAGCATGACCATCTCTCCAATTTCAAATTCTATATCTTTTCTTTTAATGTCAGCGTAGCTCTTTTGTCGACTTTGGGCGGTTTTCAACCGTTGTTGAATTTGGATGATCTTCTCGGTAGTTTCTTGTATAATCTCCGGACCCGTAATCTGTCTATCCCCCACTTCACTCCAACAAATCGGAGACCTGCACTTTCTACCATAAAGTGCTTCAAACGGCGCCATCTCAATGCTTGAATGGTAGCTGTTGTTGTAGGAAAATTCTACTAACGGTAGATGTCGATCCCAACTGTTTCCGAAATCAATAACACATGCTCGTAGCATGTCTTCAAGCGTATGTATCGTCCTTTCGCTCTGCCCATCAGTTTGTGGATGATAGGCAGTACTTATGTCTAGACGAGTTCCTAATGCTTGCTGTAATGTCTGCCAGAATCTTGAAATAAATCTGCCATCCCTATCAGAGATAATAGAGATTGGTATTCCATGTCTGGAGATGACTTCCTTCAAATACAGTCGTGCTAACTTCTCCATCTTGTCATCTTCTCTTATTGGTAGGAAGTGTGCTGATTTGGTGAGACGATCAACTATTACCCAAATAGTATCAAAACCACTTGCAGTCCTTGGCAATTTAGTGATGAAATCCATGGTAATGTTTTCCCATTTTCATTCCGGGATTTCGGGTTGTTGAAGTAGACCTGATGGTTTCTGATGCTCAGCTTTGACCTTAGAACACGTCAAACATTCTCCTACGTATTTAGCAACATCGGCTTTCATACCCGGCCACCAAAAATGTTTCTTGAGATCCTTGTACATCTTCCCCGTTCCAGGATGTATTGAGTATCTGGTTTTATGAGCTTCTCTAAGTACCATTTCTCTCATATCTCCAAATTTTGGTACCCAAATCCTTTCAGCCCTATACCGGGTTCCGTCTTCCCGAATATTAAGATGCTTCTCCGATCCTTTGGGTATTTCATCCTTTAAATTTCCCTCTTTTAAAACTCCTTGTTGCGCCTCCTTTATTTGAGTAGTAAGGTTATTATGAATCATTATATTCATAGATTTTACTCGAATGGTTCTCTGTCCTTCCTGCTCAAGGCATCGGCTACCATATTTGCCTTCCCCGGGTGGTAACGAATCTCAAAGTCGTAATCATTCAATAATTCAATCCACCTACGCTGCCTCATATTCAGTTGTTTCTGGTTAAATATGTGTTGAAGACTTTTGTGGTCGGTATATATAATACTTTTGACCCCATATATGTAACATCCCGCGTTTTTCCGTTAAATTTATTTTTAACACCGTCTTTTTCTTTTAAATAATATCTTTCGTATTTAAATTAATAGTTTCCGTGAGTAACGTTCATTATATTCCCGCTATTTAATTATAACATCACTCGTCTACTCGAGCGTTTTTAAAATATTCGTTTGGTTAATTCCCGCACCCGCTTTGAAACTTGAGGGACTAAACTTGCCAAGAGGGCAAAGAGATGACTAGGTCAACTAGTCAACCTTCACCCTCCTCCATTCAATCACCTCCACCTCTCTCTCTTTCTCTCTATCAAGAACACACACACAAACACCCAATTCAATCATTCATCATCTAAATTCAATCTTGGAAGCTCACAACAAATCCGATTACATTTTCGTGATCCTCTCTTCATCCTCTACATTTTGATACAAACTTCATCTCGTTTGGGTAACATTTCTAAAACTCTAGATTTCTTTAAATTCGTGTTTTTGACTTGAAATTGTGTTAGTTAGTGTCTATGGCTCGTGTATAACATGAATATATGTTTTGTTTGCTCGATTCGTTGTTTTGAGTAACTCGTTTGAACATTTGAAATGGGTTAGCTTAATCCTTGATTTTGGATGAGTTAATGTTGTTAGATTGTTAAAGTGCATGTTTTAATTGTGTTACTAGTATCACTAGCTTCGTTTTGATGCGTAGGTTGATTAAGGAAACTTCAAAAAACATGAATATTGATTTTTGCGGATTTTGGTTAGGGTTTGATAGACTTAAAACGAGCTTTTGATGTTTCGAATGCCATGAAATGTTATTAGTAAGTGTTTAGTTGTAATGTATGCTTCATTACCTTCAAAACGGCATATCGTATGTGTAAATTGGATTCCCGAATCATAAAATACGTTTTACGAACTTGAAACTTTGAAAATTAACCTTTCTTGATCAATTGACGAGTTTTCGGTTATTGTAATTGATGTTTTTGCTTGTGAAAGGTAGTTAATTGTATTCCTTGTCAAAAGAGCTTTCCAACGATATAAGATGCGAGTTCTAAGTGTTTGCGGTTTGTGTTTTATGCATAAAAAGGTTTTGGGTTGAGACTTAGAAAACTGAAACTGGCCAGGTATCAGCTCGCGTGTAATGCCGCGGCGCGGCCAGCTTTGTCGCGGCGCGGCATATGCCGTGATCAGATTCTGACCTACTTTGTCAAATTTCGAAAAATGTTTGCTATGCTACGCACCTCCGATTAACATGTAACTTGGCCAACATGCTCATATATGATTTCTAAGATTAGAAAAATAGTTCGGGACCCGACCCGAACGTGTTGACTTTTTCGTTGACTTTGACCAAGTTTGACTTTTAGTCAAACTTAACCAAACTTTTATACAATCGTTCTAACATGCTTTTATACTTGTTTCTTGTATGAAACTTGACAACGTGATTCACATGCTATACTTAATTGAGTCGTAACGAGCCATAGGACTAATTGAACACATTTCACCCGACCTTGTGTCGTAACCGGTTAATTGATACAACTTATTTGTTTAGGTCAAGGCTAAGCAACTTTCATGCACACGTTTACTTTGTGAAGTACCTTTATACTCGTGCACTCGAGGTGAGATCATAGTCCCACTTTTTACTCTTTTGAACTTACTTTTGGGATGAGAAAACATAAACGATTCTTTTGAACTAAGTGAACACAAGAACGGGAAAACAAACATTCTACATACGAGTTTAGAACGAAAATCCTCAATCCGATTATCATTAGTTACATCAGATGGTGTAAGCGAGAACTTATGTTATATGGCCATATGGGTTTGACAAACCCTCATTCAAACGGTTCGCTACCGTTTACGAATGAAATATATTTTCGGGAACAGTGTTGTTCTAGCACTAATTGATGGGGTATTCAACGGACGGAACGTTAAGCTTTGATAATTGGGTGCTCGTGAATATTAAATTTTAGAATGTACTACTATTACTCCAACTTTGCAAATCTTGTGGTTCGACTTACTTTACTTTTACACACTTACTTAAACCTATGATTTCACCAACGTTTTTGCGTTGACAGATTCTCCTATGTTTTCTCAGGTTTATACATGGCTACTTGATACATGCTTCCGCACTCTTTGATTACTTGATTGGAGTCAACCATGCATGCATACGCTAGGGATAGCACTTTGGGATTCAAACATATTGTTTACATACTTACATTATTTATAGCAACTGTGATTTTCAACTTATATTATGTCGCAAGTTATGTCATTTATACTTTACAATTTTTGTAATCTTAGACTTGTTGTCGAACGGTTTTGAAAACTAAACTTGCAAGTCTTGTACCTTTCAAATGAATGCGACATAATTTTGGTCAAACGAGTCTCATATAGGGACTACGACCACGCAACGGGACCTAAGTTAACGGCGCCGTCAATAACGGTTTTGGTCGGGTCGCTACAATATAAGTAGTGCCTCCAACTCTTTAATGCAAAAATAACCGCGCCTAATTCCAAATCATGCGTCGTATAATTTTGTTCGTGAATCTTCAATTGTCTAGACGCATAAGCAATCACCTTCGTTCGTTGCATTAATACACAACCGAGACCTTTCTTTGATGCATCACAATAAATCACAAAATCATCATTCCCTTCAGGCAATGACAATATAGGTGCCGTAGTTAGCTTTTTCTTCAATAACTGAAACGCTTTCTCTTGTTCATCATTCCATTCAAATTTCTTCCCTTTATGCATTAATGCAGTCAAGGGTTTTGCTATTCTGGAAAAGTCTTGGATGAACCTTCTGTAGTAACCAGCTAGTCCTAAAAACTGGCGTATGTGTTTCGGAGTTTTCGGGGTTTCCCACTTTTCAACAGTTTCTATCTTTGCTGGATCCACCTTAATACCTTCTTTGTTTACTATGTGACCGAGGAATTGAACTTCTTCCAACCAAAATGCACATTTTGAAAACTTAGCGTACAATTCTTCCTTCCTCAATACTTCTAACACCTTTCTCAAATGTTCACCGTGTTCTTGGTCATTCTTTGAGTAAATAAGTATGTCATCAATGAAAACAATGACAAACTTGTCAAGGTATGGTCCACACACTCGGTTCATAAGGTCCATGAACATAGCTGGTGCATTAGTTAAACCAAACGGCATGACCATAAACTCGTAATGACCGTAACGTGTTCTGAAAGCAGTCTTTGGAATATCATCTTCTTTCACCCGCATTTGATGATACCCGGAACGTAAGTCAATCTTTGAATAAACAGACGAGCCTCGTAGTTGATCAAATAAGTCGTCGATTCTCGGTAGTGGGTAGCGGTTCTTGATGGTAAGTTTGTTCAACTCTCAGTAGTCGATACACAACCTGAATGTACCATCTTTCTTCTTGACAAACAAAACAGGAGCTCCCCACGGTGATGTGCTTGGTCGAATGAAACCACGCTCTAAAAGTTCTTGTAATTGGCTTTGTAGTTCTTTCATCTCGCTGGGTGCGAGTCTGTAAGGAGCACGAGCTATTGGTGCAGCTCCTGGTACAAGATCTATTTGAAATTCAACGGATCGATGTGGGGGTAATCCCGGTAATTCTTTCGGAAATACATCGGGAAATTCTTTTGCAATGGGAACATCATTGATGCTCTTTTCTTCAGTTTGTACTTTCTCGACGTGTGCTAGAACAGCATAGCAACCTTTTCTTATTAGTTTTTGTGCCTTCAAATTACTAATAAGATGTAGCTTCGTGTTGCCCTTTTCTCCGTACACCATTAAGGGTTTTCCTTTTTCTCGTATAATGCGAATTGCATTTTTGTAACAAACGATCTCTGCTTTCACTTCTTTCAACCAGTCCATACCGATTATCACATCAAAACTCCCTAACTCTACTGGTATCAAATCAATCTTAAATGTTTCGCTAACCAGTTTAATTTCTCGATTCCGACATATATTATCTGCTGAAATTAATTTACCATTTGCTAATTCGAGTAAAAATTTACTATCCAAAGGCGTCAATAGACAACTTAATTTAGCACAAAAATCTCTACTCATATAGCTTCTCTCCGCACCCGAATCAAATAAAACGTAAGCAGATTTATTGTCAATAAGAAACGTACCCGTAACAAGCTCCGGGTCTTCCTGTGCCTCTGCCGCATTAATATTGAAAACTCGTCCACGGCCTTGTCCATTCGTGTTCTCCTGGTTCGGGCAATTTCTAATAATGTGGCCCGGTTTTCCACATTTATAACAAACTACATTGGCATAACTTGCTCCGACACTACTTGCTCCGCCATTACTAGTTCCGACACCATTTGTTCCTTTCGTTCTATTAATCCCTGGTCCGTAGACCTCACACTTCGCCGCGCTATGACCATTTCTTTTACACTTGTTGCAAAATTTGGTGCAGAACCCCGAGTGATACTTTTCACACCTTTGACATAGTTGCTTCTGATTGTTGTTGTTGTTGCGGTTATTATTGTTGTTGGGATGATTGTTGTAGTTGCTATTGTTGTTGTTGTTGTTGTTGGGCCGTTTGTTGTAGTTGCGATTGATGTTGCGATTGTTAGGATAATTGTTGCGATTATTGTTGTAATTGCTGTTGTTGTTGTATTGGTGATTCTTATCACCGTTTTCCTCCCACTTTCTTTTGACTTGCTTCACATTGGCCTCTTCAGTAGTCTGTTCTTTAATTCTTTCTTCAATCTGGTTCACTAGTTTGTGAGCCATTCTACATGCCTGTTGTATGGAGGCGGGCTCGTGTGAACTTATATCTTCTTGGATTCTTTCCGGTAATCCTTTCACAAACGCGTCGATCTTCTCTTCCTCATCTTCGAATGCTCCCGGGCACAATAGGCACAATTCTGTGAATCGTCTTTCGTACGTGGTAATATCAAATCCTTGGGTTCGTTACCCTCTAAGTTCTGTCTTGAGCTTATTGACCTCGGTTCTGGGACGGTACTTCTCGTTCATCAAGTGCTTGAATGCTGACCACAGTAGTGCATACGCATCGTGTTGTCCCACTTGCTCTAGATAGGTATTCCACCATGTTAACGCAGAACCTGTGAAGGTATGCGTAGCGTACTTCACTTTGTCCTCTTCAGTACACTTACTTATGGAAAACACCGATTCGACCTTCTCGGTCCACCGTTTCAATCCGATCGGTCCTTCGGTTCCATCAAATTCCAAAGGTTTGCAGGCAGTGAATTCTTTGTAGGTGCATCCTACACGATTTCCTGTACTGCTAGATCCAAGGTTATTGTTGGTATGTAGCGCAGCCTGTGTAGAGACCCGTCCTAATCCATCCGGACGAAGTCCATATCGATTACAAACGATTCACAACAGTTGATTTCATCGCGAGGTAATTGACCTCTATATGATAAATTTTACAAACATTGCATTCGTTTTTAAAAGACAAACTTTCGTTACATCGACAGTTGACAGGCATGTAAAGCATTTCATAATATATCCAAATATAATTGACTTAATAATAATCTTGATGAACTCAACGACTCGAATGCAACATCTTTTGAAAAATGTCATGAATGACTCCAAGTAATATCTCTAATATGAGCAAATGCACAGCGGAAGATTTCTTTCGTACCTAAGAATAAACATGCTTTAAAGTGTCAACCAAAAGGTTGGTGAGTTCATTAGTTTATCATAAAGAATCATTTCATAATTTTAATAGACCACAAGATTTCATACTTCCATTTCTCATAATCATACGTCCCATGCATAGAGACAAAAATATCATTCTTTTGGATTGAACACCTGGTAACCGACATTCACAATATGCATATAAGAATATCCCCATCATTCCGGGATCCACCTTCGGACATGATATTAATTTCGAAGTACTAAAGCATCCGATACTTTGGATGGGGCTTGTTGGGCCCGATAGATCTATCTTTAGGATTCGCGTCAATTAGGGTGTATGTTCCCTAATTCTTAGATTACCAGACTTAATAAAAAGGGGCATATTCGATTTCGATAATTCAACCATATAATGTAGTTTCGATTACTTGTGTCTATTTCGTAAAACATTTATAAAAGCAGCGCATGTATTCTCAGTCCCAAAAATATATTGCAAAAATATTTAAAAAGGGAATAATGAAACTCATCATACTGTATTTTGTAGTAAAAATACATATAACATCATTGAACAAGTGTAGGGTTGGCCTCGGATTCACGAACCTATATTAATTATATATATTTATATGACGGTCAATATTTGTCTAACAATTTAGGCCAAGTCATAGTGTACCACAATCCTAATGCTCGAGTCTGACTCAACAGTATAGTAACATGTTATATTACCCATGCTCAGTTAAAATTCTAGTAAAAGGTGACGTGTGAAACAACGTAACACAAATGGTTTCATAATCATAAAGTAGTATTTTAGTATTTAGAGAAAGTCAACACAAAAAAAATTAACTGAACAGTTAACGGGAAAAGTCAAAGTTCAAGGTCAAAAGTCAAAGGTTAAAGTAAAAACGAGGTCGCATGCAAAAATACAATAACTTATACAAAAATGATTTTTCGGTCAAACATGACTAAACGGCCACTTCAGCGATTTTTAGAAAAATTATCGGAACTCCGATTGATAAACGGCCAAAGATAAAAGTTACACATTACCAAAAAGATTAAGCATAAATTTTACAGAAGTAAACTAAACCTAGACAACTCGTAGTTGCCAACGCGGTTTCGGCGTTTCAAAGTTAATTTTTCAGCTTTAATAAATTTACAAAAGTGACCGAGTAGCCTACTTTGGAGATTTTTAGAAAATTCCTCGAAACTCGGATTGACAAACGGTCAAAGCCTGCAAATTCTAGTTACCACAAAGATATAACATGATTTTTGGCAAAAGTAAACATACATCAGGCCGACCATGACAACTGATACAAAACTGACATTTTTAATAAAAAGTTTCAGCTCTTTTCAGAATTTTAAAATGTGACCAAACAGTCAACTTTGACGATTTTTAGAAAAATCGTCGAGACTCAAATTGACAAACGGTCAGAGTCGTTTGCTAGACCTTACAGCAAAGAATTCAGTGGTATTTTTTCGTAAATTTAAAACAACGCAGATCAGCGAGAATTTCAGTTCTCTTTTCGACATTTTTTCAAAATTTGCAAAACTTCTTTTGTTCATAACTTGACAACCGTTCAACGAAACGAGACGTGCTTTATATGAAAATTCATCTACTCGACGAGTAGAATCCAAATAACCACTTTTTATAACCCAGAAAATTAGTTCACTAATTATCATTAGCAATCTTAATTACGAAATTAATTGTTTAATTCATAACTTTCTAATCGTTCATCGAATCCATTCGATATCTAAATGAAAAGTTCTAAATTTTTCGCTAGCTTTCCAACGACATGCATATCTTATATCTTATCTCATCCCTAGTATAACAACCTTTAAGATTCAACGTAGCCTATCTAAGGGCAATATCAAAAGTACAAGCATGCATAATCCTAAATACTCGAGCACTAGTCAAGGATACACTATTAATAAATAAAAGTTAAGTTATGAGTGCTCACGTATCAATATTGAGATTCAATATTGCAGGAAAGGTACGTAAACGCAACGGAGATGATAAACACTAGTTTGACCTCACGAGCATACCCATGAACCATACCCATCACCTCCATAGCTATAACCCATAATTTCCTTAGTTTTAACCAGCTTGAAACCCGATATAAAACACCCGTGTAACTTGTTATTGTATACTAACATTTGTGTTTTGAAAGTAAACAAAAATATCTTGGAGTATAGCTTAAGATGCATGAGCGTAAGAATGGCAAAACATATCGATTAAATAGAGAATTTCATTTCCTGATCTCTAGTTCAAATTATATTAATATAATATATATATTTATATATATATATATATAATAAAAAAAAACGTGTAAAAGAGATCACATCAAAAAGTTGTCTAATATGATCCGTGATTTTGCTCTAGTATTATTTAATATAATTTAAATTTTTTTTTTTAATCTAAATATAATAATGATAGTAATATAAATGAAAACGTGTAAACTTGTTGTCACATAATGATCCGTGATTTTTGTTTGTAAAGAAGACTTATGTAGTCTTTTTATTTATTAATATTATATATAAATATATATTTAATTCATATGATTAATTATATATTATATTATATTCACGTTCATGGTAAAAATATAATTTTTACAAAAATGACACGGTCGTGGTCTCACGACTCATGTACCACTTTCGGTTTTTCGGGCGCACTTTCGTACATTTAGAAAACTAGCCTTTTACGTTACGTGACGTGTACCTTTTACAAAAATTAGACTTACTCAACAATAAATTACCTTTATAAAAATATAACTTATAAAATTGAGCGTTGTGGTCATTTCCTTCTATAAATTAAAGTCTCGTTGTTTGTCAAAATATTTTATTTTAAATTAAACATTTTGTGACACATACCTTTATTAATAACTAGACTTAAATTAATTAAAAACTAACCCACTCAAAGTGTAACTTAATCTTTTGAGTGTTTTGGTCATTTACTTTTATAATTCATATCCTCGTTAGTTATCGAAGTATATTTAATAACATTAACTTAAATCAAAACGTCTTTTGACTAAATTAAAATATATTTATAATATATAGGTTTGAAATACTTTAATAAAATATTTAGATTTTAATTATATTTCAAAGTATATTTGAAGATTGTTTAATATATTATATCCTATAACGTTTATACTTTAAAAAAAAATATAATTTCCTTATGCGTCAACGTTTAGTTTGTTTTCCTTAAACTTTCTAAATAATATAACTATATTCCCAAAGTTTCACTTTCACTCTAAATAATAGGAAGGTTAACTAGTTAACGTTTATATAGAAAGTCGAACAGAAAACTCCACTAACATTTGGCTAGTTCCCGTTAATTGACACATTTGTCTTCACTTATAACTCACTTTACCATTTTCCGAATACGGTTAATAATAAGGGTTACCTAATTCAAAGTGGACCTCATAACAGATACTCTTAATCATAATTCAATGTATCCGATAATTCAATCATTTGATATTATCTTTTAATCTCGTCGATAAACTTACATCGAACAAATACGTTCATGTAAAGTATTATTCATTCAATACCTTGATAGCATTTCCAAATTCATAAAATAGATCTCATATCTTATATTCATAATAACTAATCCATTCAATGTTTCATTAATATAACTCAATTTAAAATCAGACATATTTATATGTATATATATATTTATTTACACATAATTGTTCGTGAATCGTTTGGCATGGTCAAAGGATATTTGATTACAGAAATATAGTTTCAAAACTTTCGAGACTCAACATTACAGATTTTTGCTTATCGTGTCGGATATATATAAAGATTAAAGTTTAAATTTGATCAGAAATTTCCGGGTTATCACATTACCTACCCGTTAAAAGAAATTTCGTCCCGAAATTTGATCGAGGTCGTCATGGCTAACTAATAAAATGTTTTCATGACGAATATGAATCGATAATAGAGTTTTATCATAATTGAATGATATAGATAAAACGATTTATTTTTGTGAAGAGCACGAATGAAGCTATCACATAAGAGTGAAAATGAATAAATGCAGGTTTGACCTAACAGGTGGCGTAGTCAAGATTGATTTCTGAAATTTAAGGAATTTAGAAGAAGATCTCCATAATAAGATTTGATTCGTCGGTAATTAAGGAGATTAGGATCCTCTTTGGTTATACATGATAATCTGCTTTGATTTGCTCTGTCTATAAATCCACCCCCTTCGTTTCCTTACAACTCACACCTTCTATTCTTTCTTCCTCAAATCATACTTTAAAATATTCGTTAATATGCTCCATCCCATCCTGATCCTTGATATCCTCTTAACTTTCATATCTGTCATTCTTCTTTTTAATCTGCCACCGGAAGAATCTATTTACTTCTACTATACTTTTGGGTTTATAGTTTTTCTAGTCCTCCCGTGTCTTTATATTGCTATTTGCATCGACATCTACGGTTTATAATTTACGGGTGGTTGTTGGGTTTTATATCTTCCCTTATACTTCGATGTCCCTGCTTCTGTCTTATATAATCATTGTCATCCATAGTTAATGCTCCCTTCTATTTGTTGCGATCTATACTCCAATTTCTGTTTCGGAGCTTTGTCCTTTCGTTTCTTCTTCTTGCGATTTAACATCTCTTGTAATGGTCCGGAATTCGTAGGTATAGATTTCAGAATGAACATAGTAATTGTTCTAAGAAGGAAATGGTAATGGTAAAATAGTGAATTGTTAAATTACCAGAATACCCTGAAAAAGACCGAATTATCAAGAAATATTTTCTTGATATATTTAGAGGTTAGATAGAATGTAAGAGTCGTGTAAATGACACATGATGACGGTATGTCCTGTGAATCATCACGTCCATTAGAAACTCAGCATGAATTACTGTAATATAATGACGTTGATCAAGTATCATTATTTTATGCTAACCCGTGCATCAGTTCCCAACACCACTTCAAAAACATTCATATTCAAATTTTTCAGAATTTAGAAACTAACACAGTTTCTTTTATGTTGCAGATATTACGGAGAGATAAATGATACTTGATAAGAATAGTTGTGAAAATATCTCCAAAGATATGGAGAATATTTATAATGGAAGATACGAAGATATCTTATAATATTTAAGATATGATGATGAAGAATATCTGTCTGTGAAGGTTTAGAATAAGAAGTAAGGTGTTTGCTAACGAGTTCAGCAGGCACTGAATCATTTAGATCCTTTGAAGGCAGATTCAGTCTCTGTGATTTGTCCACGGCTTCCTTCATACTTTGCTCAATCCGTTTTTCAGTACCAAATCCTTTCTTTTTCTGAGCTTTACCAACTCACTATCTTTTATCATCAAACTTTTGACCGTTTAAACCATCTGTCATTTTTATGTTTCCTCTGCATTTAATGCTATAATATCTGAATCTCTGGTTATCAATCCGAGGTGGGTTCAGAAGAATCGTGTTTTAGATGATTAAACGCTGGTGGTAATATGGTGGAATATGAAAGGTTCCCCAGTAATAATGACGAAAGGGCAACGTATCTATCGGGGTTATAATAAGACTGGTCTGACTAAAAAATGGAAGTTGACTTGCTGGAGCTGTGATAAAATTGGCTACTTTGAAAAAAAATCGAAATGTTGTTTTTGCTAGAAGAATTCGACGCAGGTACATGTTAGATTATGACTTTGGTTTCGAGAGTTTTTCAGGTACAAAACTTCGGGTAACGTGTGGTTGGATCATCATCTCAATTATTTATTATTTGAAGTGTCTTCTAGAATTTCGAAGGGTTTTAATTGCAGATTGTCATAGTCAATATCCAAATGATGAAATCGTCCTAAATCCCGAATGATTTTTCATATCCATCTTGTGTGTTATGATTAAAAGTGATGTTCTATCACAGTTTTGAAGTCAAAGTATAGCTTTGAAAAATGTAAAGATCTAAGAGTGATGATTTTGGTTGTATCTCGAGTTGAATTCTGAAATTCCCAAAATCAGTATATGTAATTAGATTCGAATGAGTATGGTTGTTTTGATTTCTATAGAAGAATGTATATTGGTTTAGTTGATGATTATTGAATCAGAATTGAAGAATGTAACATATTAATTGTGATTTTATATATCTCTCGGGTATTACCTACCCGTTAAAAAAAATTCACAAATAATGTTTTGAACAAGAATTCTTATTACAATCTTTATGAAAATATATGTGGTTATATTTTCTTCAGATGTAGTACAGATTCAATGAGTTAATATCATACTAAGCTCATTTGATTTTCGGATTGAATTAGAAATGAATTTTCTCTAAAACATTAGAGATTACATAATCTTTGCGGAGTATTTCACTAATGTAATCAATGCTTCAATATTTATATGTATTTCCTTAGTGAATCATGCTGATGCTCATAGAACTCTTGCTAACTTCGCAAGATACGAATATTGTTTTCCCGTAAATTTCGGGTATATCGAAGATGGAAGTGTATAATAAAACATGTTATTGAATGATACACTTGATTTATTATGAAGTTGAATTCATTGATTTGAAAGGGAGATTGTAATTAACGATGGTTAAGTTGTTAACGAAGGATGTGCATCATAGCATATTAATAATATGAATTAACCGGATAGTTAAGTTTCATACATAATAGCTTAGTACAGAAAGATGTATTATGGTTTCAGATTTCATATACATTGAATATATATAAATCCTCCGAAAAAAAATGAGTTAATACTTCATAGCTCGTTGATACAATATACTCGTTGTTGATTCGTAATGATTTCCACAGTGATTTCTTGAACTGGCGGAGCTTGTGATGTTAGAGATGCTGACGATTCTAACGATATTGACAGCACTGACTGTGCTGGTGAGGCTAAGGGTACTGCTGATGCTATTGGTAAAACAAGTCTAGCTTGTAAACCGCGCACCATTCTTGTCAGGGTTTCGATTCTTTCCTCTATCATCTCTGTTCACTCATCTGGTTTATGGTTAAGGTTGAGATAAATAATCTCTTAAGATTTTAGAGATTACATAATCACCGCGGGATGTTTCTCCGATGAAGTTATGAATCAATACTTCATCGTTTGTTGTTGTTGGTACTCCTTGGTATCTTTGGTGCGTGTGACGTTGATATCCGATATACAGATTGGGATATTGAGGCGTGTGATACGGATGTGATTGTTGGTGGTGGTAATGATCCTGTTGATGTTAGTAATGGTGGTTGTTGCTGATGCCGGTGATGCTGCTGGTGCTTTTAGTATTGAGGCTTGCGATGTAGATGTTACTGGCGGTACTGGTTACGCTGCTGGTGCTGCTGATGGTGTTTGTAAACTTCGCACCGTATTCTCCAAAGCCACTACCCGAGCGCGAAGCTCGTTGACTTCTTCTATTACGTCGGGATGATCCGTAGTTCGGACGAGCGGATAAATATAATCTAGAATTTGGTGTAGTATATAATCGTGATGAGATACTCTGGAGATGAGAGAGAAAATAGTTTCTCTAATAGGTTCGCCGGTAAGTGCTTCAGGTTCATCGCCAAGAGGGCAATTTGGTGGATGGAAGGGATCACCTTCTTCTTGTCTCCAATGGTTAAGGAGACTACGAACCCATCCCCATTTCATCCAGAATAGATGATGGCTGATTGGTTGATCCATTCCGGTCATACTGTTGTCAGAGCTCGAATGAAACTCCATATCGGAATAGCTGTCGTAATCTGATGAATTCGAACTGGTTGAGGGATCCATCTCGTATGATCAAAGGAATGAATTTTTGATATAAATAGATTATAGAAGTTAGGTTTGGTATTCTTCAATACATAGTTTACATATGTATATATATTACCAAAATCCCATAAATTACGGAGGAATCTTTGAAAAATGTCATTCAAAGTTCACAGTAACAGATATGCCAGGATAAAATTTCGTCTATACATTATTATGCACTAAATGCAAGAAAACGCGTTTAGACTAAAGAATAATAAGCAGATGGTTTCTTAGGATAGTAGTAAATGATTTCCGACTAAAAATGATAAGCAAAACTTTTGACATGCAAACACGGTCGAAGTCCAGACTTACTAATGTATCCTAACGACTTATCAGTTAGACACACTAATGCAGACCTGGTTCGCTAAGACCACCGCTCCGATACCAACTGTAGAGACCCGTCCTAATCCATCCGGACGAAGTCCATATCGATTACAAATAATTCACAACAGTTGATTTCATCGTGAGGTAATTGACCTCTATATGATAAATTTTACAAACATTGCATTCGTTTTTAAAAGACAAACTTTCGTTACATCGACAGTTGACAGGCATGTAAAGCATTTCATAATATATCTAAATATAATTGACTTAATAATAATCTTGATGAACTCAACGTCTCGAATGCAACATCTTTTGAAATATGTCATGAATGACTCCAAGTAATATCTCTAATATGAGCAAATGCACAGCGGAAGATTTCTTTCGTACCTGAGAATAAACATGCTTTAAAGTGTCAACCAAAAGGTTGGTGAGTTCATTAGTTTATCATAAAGAATCATTTCATAATTTTAATAGACCACAAGATTTCATACTTCCATTTCTCATAATCATACGTCCCATGCATAGAGACAAAAATATCATTCTTTTGGATTGAACACCTGGTAACCGACATTCACAATATGCATATAAGAATATCCCCATCATTCCGGGATCCTCCTTCGGACATGATATTAATTTCGAAGTACTAAAGCATCCGATACTTTGGATGGGGCTTGTTGGGCCCGATAGATCTATCTTTAGGATTCGCGTCAATTAGGGTGTCTGTTCCCTAATTCTTAGATTACCAGACTTAATAAAAAGGGGCATATTCGATTTCGATAATTCAACCATATAATGTAGTTTCGATTACTTGTGTCTATTTCGTAAAACATTTATAAAAGCAGCGCATGTATTCTCAGTCCCAAAAATATATTGCAAAAATATTTAAAAAGGGAATAATGAAACTCACCATACTGTATTTTGTAGTAAAAATACATATAACATCATTGAACAAGTGTAGGGTTGGCCTCGGATTCACGAACCTATATTAATTATATATATTTATATGACGGTCAATATTTGTCTAACAATTTAGGCCAAGTCATAGTGTACCACAATCCTAATGCTCGAGTCTGACTTAACAGTATAGTAACATGTTATATTACCCATGCTCAGTTAAAATTCTAGTAAAAGGTGACGTGTGAAACAACGTAACACAAATGGTTTCATAATCATAAAATAGTATTTTAGTATTTAGAGAAAGTCAACACAAAAAAAATTAACTGAACAGTTAACGGGAAAAGTCAAAGTTCAAGGTCAAAAGTCAAAGGTTAAAGTAAAAACGAGGTCGCATGCAAAAATACAATAACTTATACAAAAATAATTTTTCGGTCAAACATGACTAAACGGCCACTTCAGCGATTTTTAGAAAAATTATCGGAACTCCGATTGATAAACGGCCAAAGATAAAAGTTACACATTACCAAAAAGATTAAGCATAAATTTTACAGAAGTAAACTAAACCTAGACAACTCGTAGTTGCCAACGCGGTTTCGGCGTTTCAAAGTTAATTTTTCAGCTTTAATAAATTTACAAAAGTGACCGAGTAGCCTACTTTGGAGATTTTTAGAAAATTCCTCGAAACTCGGATTGACAAACGGTCAAAGCCTGCAAATTCTAGTTACCACAAAGATATAACATGATTTTTGGCAAAAGTAAACATACATCAGGCCGACCATGACAACTGATACAAAACTGACATTTTTAATAAAAAGTTTCAGCTCTTTTCAGAATTTTAAAATGTGACCAAACAGTCAACTTTGACGATTTTTAGAAAAATCGTCGAGACTCAAATTGACAAACGGTCAGAGTCGTTTGCTAGACCTTACAGCAAAGAATTCAGTGGTATTTTTTCGTAAATCTGAAACAACGCAGATCAGCGAGAATTTCAGTTCTCTTTTCGACATTTTTTCAAAATTTGCAAAACTTCTTTTGTTCATAACTTGACAACCGTTCAACGAAACGAGACGTGCTTTATATGAAAATTCATCTACTCGACGAGTAGAATCCAAATAACCACTTTTTATAACCCAGAAAATTAGTTCACTAATTATCATTAGCAATCTTAATTACGAAATTAATTGTTTAATTCATAACTTTCTAATCGTTCATCGAATCCATTCGATATCTAAATGAAAAGTTCTTAATTTTTCGCTAGCTTTCCAACGACATGCATATCTTATATCTTATCTCATCCCTAGTATAACAACCTTTAAGATTCAACGTAGCCTATCTAAGGGCAATATCAAAAGTACAAGCATGCATAATCCTAAATACTCGAGCACTAGTCAAGGATACACTATTAATAAATAAAAGTTAAGTTATGAGTGCTCACGTATCAATATTGAGATTCAATATTGCAGGAAAGGTACGTAAACACAACGGAGATGATAAACACTAGTTTGACCTCACGAGCATACCCATGAACCATACCCATCACCTCCATAGCTATAACCCATAATTTCCTTAGTTTTAACCAGCTTGAAACCCGATATAAAACACCCGTGTAACTTGTTATTGTATACTAACATTTGTGTTTTGAAAGTAAACAAAAATATCTTGGAGTATAGCTTAAGATGCATGAGCGTAAGAATGGCAAAACATATCGATTAAATAGAGAATTTCATTTCCTGATCTCTAGTTCAAATTATATTAATATAATATATATATTTATATATATATATATATAATAAAAAAAAACGTGTAAAAGAGATCACATCAAAAAGTTGTCTAATATGATCCGTGATTTTGCTCTAGTATTATTTAATATAATTTAAATTTTTTTTTTTAATCTAAATATAATAATGATAGTAATATAAATGAAAACGTGTAAACTTGTTGTCACATAATGATCCGTGATTTTTGTTTGTAAAGAAGACTTATGTAGTCTTTTTATTTATTAATATTATATATAAATATATATTTAATTCATATGATTAATTATATATTATATTATATTCACGTTCATGGTAAATTAAAATATATTTTGACTAAATTAATAACATTAACTTAAATCAAAACGTCTTTTGACTAAATTAAAATATATTTATAATATATAGGTTTGAAATACTTTAATAAAATATTTAGATTTTAATTATATTTCAAAGTATATTTGAAGATTGTTTAATATATTATATCCTATAACGTTTATACTTTAAAAAAAATATAATTTCCTTATGCGTCAACGTTTAGTTTGTTTTCCTTAAACTTTCTAAATAATATAACTATATTCCCAAAGTTTCACTTTCACTCTAAATAATAGGAAGGTTAACTAGTTAACGTTTATATAGAAAGTCGAACAGAAAACTCCACTAACATTTGGCTAGTTCCCGTTAATTGACACATTTGTCTTCACTTATAACTCACTTTACCATTTTCCGAATACGATTAATAATAAGGGTTACCTAATTCAAAGTGGACCTCATAACAGATACTCTTAATCATAATTCAATGTATCCGATAATTCAATCATTTGATATTATCTTTTAATCTCGTCGATAAACTTACATCGAACAAATATGTTTATGTAAAGTATTATTCATTCAATACCTTGATAGCATTTCCAAATTCATAAAATAGATCTCATATCTTATATTCATAATAACTAATCCGTTCAATGTTTCATTAATATAACTCAATTTAAAATCAGACATATTTATATGTATATATATATTTATTTACACATAATTGTTCGTGAATCGTTTGGCATGGTCAAAGGATATTTGATTACAGAAATATAGTTTCAAAACTTTCGAGACTCAACATTACAGATTTTTGCTTATCGTGTCGGATATATATAAAGATTATAGTTTAAATTTGATCGGAAATTTCCGGGTCATCACAGCCTGTACTGCGGCTATGTTTGAAGCTAGAAAAGTACGGAATTCCTCTTCATTCATATTCACGGTGTGTCGAGTAGTCGGTGCCATTTCCTTCAAAATAGTCAAATGAAACAAGTTAATCATACAGAATATTAAGAGTAGTTAATAGTATTTCGTAGCATAATATGAACTCATTTATAAAAGCTTTTTCTTCATATTAGCGTTTTATAAGTTTAAATTCGGGTAGTACCTACCCATTAAGTTCATACTTAGTAGCTAATATACAATTCAACTACTACAATTCTATATGAAAAACTGATTATAATAATATTTCGCGTTCAAACTTTTACACAATATTTTACAAACTTACAATACCGCTTATTTTACATATAGCATGAAATATAGCACACAATAAATTTGATACAAGATGGTTGTGAAGATAATTCTAGCTAGTACACAAGTCGTTCAGCAAAGGCAATAAAGACACGTAATTCATACGTCCAGAAACAAGTCATGCATTCTGGTTTTACTAGGATTACTTCTCATCCTTGGTCTTGTGGAACATAACCGTTATGGCCGTTGATAAGACAGCGTGTTGTAACGTCGTCAAAGGGGCGAAGGTTACGTAATGTCCGACAGTCCCGTAACAATCTAAAAACCTCATTTCTTACCCCAATTACCGACTCCGTCACTTGTGGGAACGTTTTGTTTAATAGTTGTAGCCCGATGTTCTTGTTCTCACTTTGGCGAGAAGCGAACATTACTAATCCGTAAGCATAACATGCTTCTTTATGTTGCATGTTAGCCGCTTTTTCTAAATCACGAAGTCCAATATTCGGATATATTGAGTCAAAATAACTTCTTAACCCATTGCGTAAAATAGCATTTGGGTTCCCCGCAATATATGCGTCAAAGTAAACACATCGTAACTTATGGATTTCCCAATGTAATATCCCCCATCTTTCGAACGAAAGCCTTTTATAAACCAAGGTATTCTTGGAACGTTCTTCAAATGTCTTACAAACTGATCTCGCCTTTAATAGTTGTGCCGAAGAATTCTGACCGACTCTAGACAAGATTTCATCAATCATGTCTCCGGGTAGGTCTCTTAAAATATTGGGTTGTCTATCCATTTTGTGTTTTTATACTTTAAAATAGACAAGAGTTAGATTTGTAAAAAAAAATACTTATTAATACAAGCAATTTTTATATATATCATAAAGCATAAGCACACTATATTACATATATTACACCACACGAATACAACTATCTTATTCCGACTCGCTTGTTTCTTCTTCTTCGGTTTTGGTTCGTTTTGCCAAGTTTCTAGGGATATATGATGTTCCCCTAATACGAGCCGTCGTAATCCACATTGGTTTAGAAAAACCTAGTGTTTTAGAGGTTCCCGGGTCATTGTTACAACTTAAGGACTTCGGGGGTTGACGATACATATAAAGTTCATCGGGGTTGGAATTAGATTTCTCTATTTTTATGCCCTTTCCCTTATTATTTTCTTTTGCCTTTTTAAATTCAGTTGGGGTAATTTCTATAACATCATCGGAATTCTCGTCGGAATCCGATTCATCAGAGAATTGGTAATCCTCCCAATATTTTGCTTCCTTGGCGGAAACACAATTGACCATAATTAACCTTGGTCGGTTGGTTGAGGATTTTCTTTTACTTAACCGTTTTATTATTTCCCCCACCGGTTCTATTTCTTCATCCGGTTCCGATTCTTCTTCCGGTTCCGATTCTTCTTCCGATTCCGACTCTTCTTCCGGTTCCTCTTCGGGAACTTGTGAATCAGTCCACGAATCATTCCAATTTACATTTGACTCTTCATTATTATTAGGTGAGTCAATGGTACTTGTTCTAGAGGTAGACATCTATCACATAATATCAAACGCGTTAAGAGATTAATATATCACATAATATTCACATGTTAAAAATATATAGTTTCCAACAAAATTTGTTAAGCAATCATTTTTCAAGTAAACACGGTCGAAGTCCAGACTCACTAATGCATCCTAACAAACTCAATAAGACACACTAATGCAAAATTCTGGTTCTCTAAGACCAACGCTCTGATACCAACTGAAATGTCCCGTTCTTATTGATTAAAAATGTTCCATATTAATTGATTTCGTTGCGAGGTTTTGACCTCTATATGAGACATTTTTCAAAGACTGCATTCATTTTTAAAACAAACCATAACCTTTATTTCATAGATAAAGGTTTTAAAAAGCTTTACATAGATTATCAAATAATGATAATCTAAAATATCCTGTTTACACACGACCATTACATAATGGTTTACAATACAAATATGTTACAACAAAATAAGTTTCTTGAATGCAGTTTTTACACAATATCATACAAGCATGGACTCCAAATCTCGTCCTTATTTAACTATGCGATAGCGGAAGCTCTTAATAATCACCTGAGAATAAACATGCTTAAAACGTCAACAAAAATGTTGGTGAGTTATAGGTTTAACCTATATATATCAAATCATAATAATAGACCATAAGATTTCATATTTCAATACACATCCCATACATAGAGATAAAAATCATTCATATGGTGAACACCTGGTAACCGACATTAACAAGATGCATATATAAGAATATCCCCATCATTCCGGGACACCCTTCGGATATGATATAAATTTTGAAGTACTAAAGCATCCGGTACTTTGGATGGGGTTTGTTGGGCCCGATAGATCTATCTTTAGGATTCGCGTCAATTAGGGTGTCTGTTCCCTAATTCTTAGATTACCGGACTTAATAAAAAGGGGCATATTCGATTTCGATAATTCAACCATAGAATGTAGTTTCACATACTTGTGTCTATTTTGTAAATCATTTATAAAACCTGCATGTATTCTCATCCCAAAAATATTAGATTTTAAAAGTGGGACTATAACTCACTTTCACAGATTTTTACTTCGTCGGGAAGTAAGACTTGGCCACTGGTTGATTCACGAACCTATAACAATATATACATGTATATCAAAGTATGTTCAAAATATATTTACAACACTTTTAATATATTTTGATGTTTTAAGTTTATTAAGTCAGCTGTCTTCGTTAATAACCTACAACTAGTTGTCCACAGTTAGATGTACAGAAATAAATCGATAAATATTATCTTGAATCAATCCACGACCCAGTGTATACGTATCTCAGTATTGATCACAACTCAAACTATATATATTTTGGAATCAACCTCAACCCTGTATAACTAACTCCAACATTCACATATAGAGTGTCTATGGTTGTTCCGAAATATATATAGATGTGTCGACATGATAGGTCAAAATATTGTATACGTGTCTATGGTATCTCAAGATTACATAATATACAATACAAGTTGATTAAGTTATGGTTGGAATAGATTTGTTACCAATTTTCACGTAGCTAAAATGAGAAAAATTATCCAATCTTGTTTTACCCATAACTTCTTCATTTTAAATCCGTTTTGAGTGAATCAAATTGCTATGGTTTCATATTGAACTCTATTTTATGAATCTAAACAGAAAAAGTATAGGTTTATAGTCGAAAAAATAAGTTACAAGTCGTTTTTATAAAGGTAGTCATTTCAGTCGAAAGAACGACGTCTAGATGACCATTTTAGAAAACATACTTCCACTTTGAGTTTAACCATAATTTTTGGATATAGTTTCATGTTCATAATAAAAATCATTTTCTCATAATAACAACTTTTAAATCAAAGTTTATCATAGTTTTTAATTAACTAACCCAAAACAGCCCGCGGTGTTACTACGACGGCGTAAATCCGGTTTTACGGTGTTTTTCGTGTTTCCAGGTTTTAAATCATTAAGTTAGCATATCATATAGATATAGCACATGTGTTTAGTTGATTTTAAAAGTCAAGTTAGAAGGATTAACTTTTATTTGCGAACAAGTTTAGAATTAACTAAACTATGTTCTAGTGATTACAAGTTTAAACCTTCGAATAAGATAGCTTTATATGTATGAATCGAATGATGTTATGAACATCATTACTACCTTAAGTTCCTTGGATAAACCTACTGGAAAAGATAAAAATGGATCTAGCTTCAATGGATCCTTGGATGGCTCGAAGTTCTTGAAGCAGAATCATGACACGAAAACAAGTTCAAGTAAGATCATCACTTGAAATAAGATTGTTATAGTTATAGAAATTGAACCAAAGTTTGAATATGATTATTACCTTGTATTAGAATGATAACCTACTGTAAGAAACAAAGATTTCTTGAGGTTGGATGATCACCTTACAAGATTGGAAGTGAGCTAGCAAACTTGAAAGTATTCTTGATTTTATGAAACTAGAACTTTTGGAATTTATGAAGAACACTTAGAACTTGAAGATAGAACTTGAGAGAGATCAATTAGATGAAGAAAATTGAAGAATGAAAGTGTTTGTAGGTGTTTTTGGTCGTTGGTGTATGGATTAGATATAAAGGATATGTTATTTTGTATTAATGTAAATAAGTCATGAATGATTACTCATATTTTTGTAATTTTATGAGATATTTCATGCTAGTTGCCAAATGATGGTTCCCACATGTGTTAGGTGACTCACATGGGCTGCTAAGAGCTGATCATTGGAGTGTATATACTAATAGTACATACATCTAAAAGCTGTGTATTGTACGAGTACGAATACGGGTGCATACGAGTAGAATTGTTGATGAAACTGAACGAGGATGTAATTGTAAGCATTTTTGTTAAGTAGAAGTATTTTGATAAGTGTCTTGAAGTCTTTCAAAAGTTTATGAATACATATTAAAACACTACATGTATATACATTTTAACTGAGTCGTTAAGTCATCGTTAGTCGTTACATGTAAATGTTGTTTTGAAACCTTTAGGTTAACGATCTTGTTAAATGTTGTTAACCCAATGTTTATAATATCAAAAGAGATTTTAAATTATTATATTATCATGATATTATGATGTACGAATATCTCTTAATATGATATATATACATTAAATGTCGTTACAACGACAATCGTTACATATATGTCTCGTTTCAAAATCATTAAGTTAGTAGTCTTGTTTTTACATATGTAGTTCATTGTTAATATGATTAATGATATGTTTACTTATCATAATATCATGTTAACTATATATATAACCATATATATGTCATCATATAGTTTTTACAAGTTTTGACGTTCGTGAATCACCGGTCAACTTGGGTGGTCAATTGTCTATATGAAACCTATTTCAATTAATCAAGTCTTAACAAGTTTGATTGCTTAACATGTTGGAAACATTTAATCATGTAAATATCAATCTCAATTAATATATATAAACATGGAAAAGTTCGGGTCACTACATTCACTGCCTGCAAACCTTTGGAATTTGATGGAACCGAAGGACCGATCGGATTGAAACGGTGGACCGAGAAGGTCGAATCGGTGTTTGCCATAAGTAAGTGTACTGAAGAGGACAAAGTAAAGTACGCTACGCATACCTTCACAGGTTCTGCGTTAACATGGTGGAATACCTATCTAGAGCAAGTGGGACAAGACGATGCGTACGCACTACCGTGGTCAGCATTCAAGCACTTGATGAACGAGAAGTACCGTCCTAGAACCGAGGTCAATAAGCTCAAGACAGAACTTAGAGGGTTACGAACCCAAGGATTTGATATTACCACGTACGAAAGACGATTCACAGAATTGTGCCTATTGTGTCCGGGAGCATTCGAAGATGAGGAAGAGAAGATCGACGCGTTTGTGAAAGGATTACCGGAAAGAATCCAAGAAGATATAAGTTCACACGAGCCCGCCTCCATACAACAGGCATGTAGAATGGCTCACAAACTGGTGAACCAGATTGAAGAAAGAATTAAAGAACAGACTGCTGAAGAGGCAAATGTGAAGCAAGTCAAAAGAAAGTGGGAGAAAAACGGTGATAAGAATCACCAATACAACAACAACAGCAATTACAACAATAATCGCAACAATTATCCCAACAATCGCAACATCAATCGCAACTACAACAAACGGCCCAACAACAACAACAACAACAACAACAGCAACTACAACAATCATCCCAACAACAATAATAACCGCAACAACAACAACAATCAGAAGCAGCTATGCCAAAGGTGTGAAAAGTATCACTCGGGGTTCTGCATCAAATTTTGCAACAAGTGTAAAAGAAATGGTCATAGCGCGGCGAAGTGTGAGGTCTACGGACCAGGGGTTAATAGAACGAAAGGAACAAATGGTGTCGGAACGAGTAATGGCGGAGCAAGTAGTGTCGGAGCAAGTTATGCCAATGTAGTTTGTTATAAATGTGGAAAACCGGGCCACATTATTAGAAATTGCCCGAACCAGGAGAACAAGAATGGACAAGGCTGCGGAAGAGTTTTCAATATTAATGTGGCAGAGGCACAAGAAGACCCGGAGCTTGTTACGGGTACGTTTCTTATTGACAATAAATCTGCTTACGTTTTATTTGATTCGGGTGTGGATAGAAGCTATATGAGTAGAGATTTTTGTGCTAAATTAAGTTGTCCATTGACGCCTTTGGATAGTAAATTTTTACTCGAATTAGCAAATGGTAAATTAATTTCAGCAGATAATATATGTCGGAATCAAGAAATTAAACTGGTTAGCGAAACATTTAAGATTGATTTGATACCAGTAGAGTTAGGGAGTTTTGATGTGATAATCGGTATGGACTGGTTGAAAGAAGTGAAAGCAGAGATCGTTTGTTACAAAAATGCAATTTGCATTATACGAGAAAAAGGAAAACCCTTAATGGTGTACGGAGAAAAGGGCAACACGAAGCTACATCTTATTAGTAATTTGAAGGCACAAAAACTAATAAGAAAAGGTTGCTATGCGGTTCTAGCACACGTCGAGTGTGAAGACCTGTCCTAATCCATCCGGACGAAGTCCATATCGATTATAAACGATTCACAACAGTTGATTACATCGCGAGGTACTTGACCTCTATATGATACATTTTACAAACATTGCATTCGTTTTTGAAAAGACAAACTTTCATTACATCGAAAGTTGACAGGCATGCATACCATTTCATAATATATCCAACTATAATTGACTTGATAATAATCTTGATGAACTCGACGACTCGAATGCAACGTCTTTTGAAATATGCCATGAATGACTCCAAGTAATATCTATAAAATGAGCAAATACACAGCGGAAGATTTCTTTCGTACCTGAGAATAAACATGCTTTAAAGTGTCAACCAAAAGGTTGGTGAGTTCATTAGTTTAACTTAAACAATCGTTTCCATCATTTTAATAGACCACAAGATTTCAGATTTCCATTTCTCATAAACATACGTCCCATGCATAGAGACAAAAATATCATTCATATGGATTGAACACCTGGTAACCGACATTAACAATATGCATATATAAGAATATCCCCATCATTCCGGGATCCTCCTTCGGACATGATATAAATTTCGAAGTACTAAAACATCCGGTACTTTGGATGGGGCTTGTTGGACCCGATAGATCTATCTTTAGGATTCGTGTCAATTAGGGTGTCTGTTCCCTAATTCTTAGATTACCAGACTTAATAAAAAGGGGCATATTCGACTTCGATAATCCAACCATAGAATGTAGTTTCACGTACTTGTGTCAATTTCGTAAAACAGTTATAAAAGTTGCGCATGTATTCTCAGCCCAAAAATATAAAGGGTAAAAAGGCAAATGAAACTCACGATACTGTATTTTGTAGTAAAAATACATATGACGTCATTGAACAATGCAGGGTTGGCCTCGGATTCACGAACCTATATCAATTGTGTATATATTAATACGTATAATGTAAGTTACAAAATTTCATTTATTAATATGTATTATTTATATATTATAGTTTTGTAGAATTTATTCTAACCTTTATTTTAAACGTATACTTATATTATATTTTAAGTTATATTTTATATATATATCGATTTTATGTATATATATCTATAATGATTTACGTTTATATAAATAGTGACATTAATATATTTATATACATATATTTGTGGTTAGTATTGTATTTATGAAATTTTATTAGTTTGTTATGTGAATTATTAATACAATCCTAGTATATACCATAAGTATATATATAGTGTACACAAGATTTATTTGTTAAAATAATAATTTAGATAATAATGATTTACTAATAATAATAATAATTTTATTAATAATGATAATACTAATAGCAAAAAAAATGAAAATGATAACTGTTAATGATACTAATAATAATAACTCTAAAATAATATTAATACTAATACCATACTTATGTTAATAATAAGGGTTCTAATATTTATAAAATGATAAATGATAATCATAATAATACTAGTAAATATTAATGATGATACTGATAAATATGATATTATTAATTGTAAATGTACTGATGATACTATTATTTATAACCCGGTACAAATTCTAATATTGATGATAATAATATATTTTTATTTCCTTCATAATAATAATAATGATAATCATAATCATAATCCTAATGATGATAAAATACTAAAATGATAAGTTTATTACTAATAATAATATTATTAATACCTATCATAATAATAATAGTAATGTCTATAATACTTTCAAATATGATAACAAGTATGATACTAATAATAACAATAACAATAACAATCAAAACAATCACAATAATAATAATAATACTAATAATAATTAATATATAATAACAATAATAAAATTAGAAAAGAAAACTACCTCACATGAAAAGAGTTTCAAAAAAAAAAAGAAACTACCGTCCTCTGGACTCGATCTCGTGACCACATGCTCACACGCAAACACTCTTGACCATCCCACCAATTCTGATTCTCTGTACTAATATCGAATTTAAATTTTATATATAAACTGTTTTTCTTCTATTCCTCTTCTTCTCCACAAGTCTCATGGATTCAACAAAACATCAATAACCAAAAAAAAACAAAATCGGGGTTCCCTTTAAAGCTTCAAAACATTACAGAAAAAAAATAATTTGGGTTCTAAAATAAAAAAAAAAATACTAAAGGCCTACTGCAGCGTCGGTTCTTGAAACAAAACAAAAAAAATTGATTTCGTAATAGATAACATTATAGATAATGTTTATAACACGAAATAGTTTTCTAAACATGTATAAAAACTACTGGAATCGTCAATTTGATCAGAAACATATACACGAACGCGAATTTGTCTCAAGAACAATTGTTGACTTTTTTTAAACTAAACTTTGACTTCAAAATTCAAGATCGATATAAAGATTTGAGAGTTGAGATTTTGCAGATAGATTCAAAGAAAGATTTCTAACCTTTCTGCATTTTTAGATTTTGAAACTTTATTCGAAATTGAATTAAGAGAAAAAAAAAATTGGAGCGTGCAGAGAAGAAGAAAAAAAATAATATCGATGTGCTATTTAATCCCATTGGATTTCCGTTTTATTTGATTTGCAATTATACATAATCATGTTGTAATAATAGAGATCGGTTGATAAAAAATGGAGAAAATGTCAACACAGGTTCACGAGTTGGGAGCAGGAAAGAAACAAAAAAAATAATAATAATAGAGATAAAGGATACAGAGGTCACGCGTATAATATAGATCCCTACTGTTTTTTTTAATTAATAATAATAATATATAATAACAATACTATTAATATCTAATAATATTAATAAAATTAATAATAATGATAAATATAATATTAATGATAATAATAATTGTAAAAATGATAATAATAATAATAATAATAATAATAATAATACTGTTGAGTCCCCAAAATAATTAAGGATTTAATTATTACAAAACAATATTTATTTGCACTAAAGTGTTATGTGCAGCCAGCACACGTTTGTTTATGTATAGTCAGCTAATATAGCTGTGTCGAGTGTTTAGTATGCTGCCTAGTCTATCAGCACAAGGTAGAAATGTATTCTTCGAATCAGCACAGGATGTGCACCCAGCAAATCAAGAATATCAAGTGACTCAGCATATGAAGGACCAGTAAGTCTGGATATTAGCATACAACACAAGACAGCCATGCTCCATTACAAGCATGGTAGTTTCCCAGAGTGGTGTACATCAACGCACTATTCAACAGAAGTCGAAGACAAAGTTGAACAGAAAAGGACAGGAGTCGGCGGCTGACAAGTGACCTTACAAGACCACGTGGGAATGCAGAAGTGGAACGCATGTGCAGACATGTGTTATACTTTATTCATACCTAGGGAACACAACATTCCATTTGTTTAAATCAAATGGTAGTGCCAAACCGAATTGGTGTGTTCCAGCAAATAGCTACCTAAGAGGAAAGAAGGAGAGCACGCCTTCTGACACAATTGTCCCCACAAGTACAAGGCATCCAATGTACTAGTGGACAATAGATTAATTACACGGTTAATAGAACTACTATATATATTGTTGTATCCACTATTGTAAAAACTAGTGCTGTGGGTTTATCTGTTAGAGTCAAAACCGTGTAATAGCTTTAGTTTATCTCTTAGCTATAATCTAGGTAATCTGTATCAACCAACTATCATTTCCGCCAAGGATAGTTGTGATTCTTTCTGATTCAATCAATAAAGAATAACAGTTGAAAATTACCTGTGACTCTATCTTATTTACTACAGAATACTAAACGTGTTTAACTGACTAGTTAATTAAGAAAAGAATTGTATTCACCCCCCCTCTACAATACTCCTGTTGTTATTAAGGGACCAACAACTGGTATCAGAGCATCAGTCTTGATAATTAATATCTTGGATCTGAATTCTCTTATGGCTTCGTATTCAAACTCAGCTTACCTTGAGAATGGCTCGTCTAACAGACCACCTAAGTTTGATGAAGATGAGTATGAAACCTGGAAGGCAAGGTTCATGCTCTATCTTGAGTCTGTGGATTCACTCATGCCTGGAATTGCCAAAGATGGCCCTTTTGTTCCCACTGAGACAGTTGGTAGTGCACCAGCAACAGCTGACACTCCTGCCATCCCTGGCAGAGAGGTTATTCTCACTCCCTCTAGATGGGATGATGAGGATAAACGTCGAGTTGGTCTTGACCCTAAAATCAGAACCCTGTTAGCCATAACTTTGCCTAACCCACTGTTCAAACTGATCAAGGGAAAAGAAAATGCTAAGCTTATGCTTGACTACCTAGATGTCACCTATGAGGGTATGGGAGAAGTTAGGCAGAACAGGATGATTGCTCTTAAAAGAGAATATGAAATGTTCTTTGCCTATAAGAATGAAACCCTTAAGCAAACCTTCATTAGGTTTAACTCTTTGATAGCAGACCTGACCACTTTAAATGTAACCTACACTGAATTTGAACAAGTGAACAAATTCATTGATGCACTGCCATGTAAATGGAAACCTGTTACTGACCCATTAAGAACCACACAGACCCTAAAGAACTTTAACCTGTCTTCTCTCTACAGTTCCCTTTGGAATCATGAGAAGGCAGAAGCCAAGTTTGAACTTAACATGAAAGAAAACTTTAGGTCTGCCCCCACCACTTCAAAATCATCTAAAAATGATGATGCTGCTCTTATTGCTGCTGCAAAATGGAAGAAAGCTCAAAAAGCTTTACTGGTTCAAAAGTTACTGGCAGAACAAGAGTCAGCTGATAGTGTTGAGGAAAATGGTACTGGGTCTGAAGAAAGCAGTACAGATGAAAGTGATGTAGAAGGGTTTGCTGAAGGTATGGCTCTGCTGGCTAGGCAGTTCAAAAGGTTCAATCGTAGTAGAACCAGCAAGTCATACAAAGGGAGCAAAAAGCCAAATGCTAGGTACAACAGCAAGTCAGTCAAGGGTCCTAAATCTGAGTGCTTTAATTGTGGAAAGGTTGGACATTTTGCTGCTGAATGCATGTCCAAGAAACCTTCCACGTCACATGCTAACTCTTTCTCAAAAGCTGATAAGTACAAAAACAAGTACAAAGCTATGAAATCTCAGATGAAGGAAAGTGCAAAGACTGACAAGAAGGGTAAACAGCCAGAAAAGGTTCTAGTTGCTGAACATCATGACTGGGATGAAGCCAGCACGTCCTCATCTTCTGATAGTGATACTGATGATGATGGTGCTGGTTATGCTACTGGTAAAAAGCTGTGTTTGATGGCCAAAGAGGTCGAGGAGTCTGATGAGGATGATGGTGGTAGTACGTTTTTGGCTGATATGAGGGAAGCTGATCAAAACAGAGATTCTCCTCAATGGAAAACTGAAATGATGTATAAGGTTGATAATTTTCGAACTTATACTGATGATGAAAAAGCTGAAATGTTTGACTACCTAAGAATTGATTTATGCAGAAGCTGCAAACGTGAAGAGAGTTTGAAATCTAATAACAAATCTTTAAATGAAAAACTCAAAGGCAAAAATGATGAAATTAAGATCTTAAAAGATACAATTTCCAAACTTGAAAAACAAAACTTTGCTTTAGAAACTCTTCACGTTGAGGCAGCAGAAGTCAAGACCCAGCTGGACAATCTCAAAAGAGTTGTTGCTTCATGGTGCACATCTGCTCAACGCACAGCTAAATGTGTTAACGAGCAGGTGCCTGCCCAAGTTCAAGCCTTCTTTGCTGGTGACTATGCTGCTGCTGCTGCTATTGCAGAAGTTACTTTCATGGACCCGATTCTTGAAACTGATCCTGAAGCTGTCTTGCCAAATACTTTTGCCAAGATAGTTGAAGGTAAAAAGGTTGTGACAAATAAATTTGTTAGACCTACTGTGTCCCCACCACCTGCCATGAAAGAAATTTTGGAGGATGAAGTTAGAGCAAGAGAAGCCAGTAACTCAATTGATGAGACTACTGACCCCTCAAGCATCCACTACATGACTCCGAAAGAAAGACGTATTAAAAGGGAAATCACTGAAAACAATTTGAGAAAAGTTAAACCAATTGATTCCCCTTCGTGTTCGAGTTCTACCAGTGCTAAGCCAGCTGATGACCAATCTACTGGTCACCCAGTAGCTGCAGACAAGCCAGTGAAACGAAATACTGGCAAATCTAAGGCAGCAGTTAAGATACCTACTGGTTCATCAGCATCAGAAGACAAGCCAGCAACTTCCCACGCTAACTTGTCAAATGATAAAGGAAAGACAGTTCGCCATGGTCATGGTACTGGTTCCAAAAGGAAAGCTGCCCATAAGGGAAAAGCAAAAATTGACTCGACTGATGAGCTGTCTATCACTGAGATAATGACAGCCAAGCTTGACCAGCTAATTGAGGCAGTAACTAAAAGTCGACCCGATCCTACTGCCCTTATTAGATCTGTGCATGACCAGCCACAAAAGCCAAAAGTGAGAAAATGCTACAAATGTGGCAGCGAAGCTCACCTGGCTAACCAGTGTACTCAAACCCAAACCCCATCTGCTGCTTCTTCTAGCAAGCCAGTAGAAAAGAAGAAGTCATCAAAGGTGACTCCTTCAGAACCCATCCTTGGATGGGTTCCCAAAAAGAACTAATCTCTAAGTTATTGTGCAGGGCATTCAAAACAAGCAAATCTGGTATCTCGACAGTGGTTGTTCGAGACATATGACCGGAAGTAAGTCCCTGCTGATGGACTATCAGGAAAAGGATGGTCCAGTTGTTTCGTATGGAGATAATTCGTTGGGTTACACAAAAGGTTTTGGTACTTTGACAAATGGGAATGTCACGTTCTCAAATGTTGCATATGTAGTTGGGCTTAAACATAACTTACTCAGCATAAGCCAACTGACAAGCAAGAATAAGATAGTCCAATTCAGAAAGAAAATTGGTACTATTTTTGATAAGACAGGGAAGCCACTACTGACTGCAAAACGTCATGAAAACATGTATCAAATTGACATGAACACAGCAGTCACAACAACTGATACTTGTTTCTATTCGAAGGCAGCAGACAACCTGAAGTGGTTATGGCACAAGAGACTCTCACATCTCAACTTCAAAGATATTCACAAATTATCCAGTAGAAGTTTGGTGTCTGGGCTACCCACAATGTCTTATGTGAAGGACAGATTGTGTCCTGGTTGTGAAAAGGGGAAACATCACCATGCCTCGTTCAAATCAAAGCAAATCTCATCTGTTGAGAAACCATTTCACTTACTTCATATGGATCTATTTGGTCCAGTGAATGTGGCCAGCTGTAGTGGGAAGAAGTATACACTGGTTATTGTTGATGAATACTCGAGATACACTTGGGTGTTCTTTCTGAGGCAAAAGAGTGAAGCTGCTGATGAAATCATCAATTTTATCAAAAGAATGGAGCTTTTGAATGGGCAACTGGTGAAGCAACTAAGAAGTGATCATGGTACAGAATTCAGAAATGCTACATTAGAAGAATTTTGTGCTGACAAAGGTATTTCCCAAAATTTCTCTGCTGTGAGAACACCTCAGCAAAATGGTGTTGCAGAAAGAAGAAACAGAACTCTCATTGAAGCAGCAAGATCTATGTTGGCTGAGTCTGGGTTGAAGAATTACTACTGGGCAGAAGCTGTGAATACTGCCTGTTTTACCCAGAATAGATCTCTTATTGTGAAAAGACATCAGAAAACTGCTTATGAAGTTCTCAAAGGAAGAAGACCCTCAATTTCATTTCTTCATGTATTTGGCACTCCCTGTTACATTCTAAATAATAGGGATCAGCTGGGCAAATTCGATGCTAAAGCTGATGAAGGTATATTCCTTGGATATTCCAACATGTCAAAGGCATATAGGGTCTACAACAAAAGAAGAGGTTGTTTTGAAGAATCCATTAATGTTACATTCGATGAAACTGCCTCTGCTTCATCTACTGATCGTGAAGATGAAGTGTTACTGTTTGAAGAGCCTACTCAGCAAGCTCTTGATGATGAAGAGCCAGCAGCACAACCCTCACCAATCCATGCTGCTGGGTTCTCTGATGATGAAATGGAACATTCTGTTCCATCTGTGTCTAAACCAAGTGGACCTACTGGCTCTACTGAAGTGCTGCAACTTGAGCCTAGGTCTGCTGGTTATGAGAGATCACAAGCTGGTACTGATTCTACTGATATTGATCAGCAACCTTCTGTTGCTGCTCACTCATCTGAACCAGCTGATGATCAAGATGCTGTGTGTTCTACAACCAGCTCACCTGTTCATAACACCAAATGGACAAGGGAGCATCCGATTGAGCAGATTATTGGTAATCTTGCGAGTGGTGTTATAACACGGAGGCATGCTACCAGTAACTTTTGTATGTATGTTAATTTTGTGTCTACCATTGAGCTCACGTGTCCTGAGGAAGCACTTCTAGATCCTAGCTGGGTTGGTTCAATGCAAGAAGAAATTACTCAGTTTGATAGGAACAAAGTGTGGACATTGGTACCTGAACCCGAGGATAAGACAAAGAAGATCATTGGTACTAAGTGGGTGTTTAAAAACAAGATGGATGAAGATGGTGTCGTTATCAGAAACAAAGCAAGATTGGTTGCTCAAGGGTTTAGACAGGAAGAAGGATTGGATTATGGGGAAACTTATGCACCAGTGGCTAGGATGGAAGCTATCAGATTGTTCTTAGCATATGCTGCTAGGATGAACTTTAGAGTATTTCAGATGGATGTTAAATCTGCATTTCTGAATGGGAAGCTGCAAGAAGAAGTTTATGTCAAACAGCCTCCTGGTTTTGTAAGCAGTAAATATCCAGACCATGTCTACAAGTTAGACAAAGCTCTTTATGGCCTTAAACAGGCTCCAAGAGCATGGTATGAGACACTTCATGTGTATCTCACTGGTATAGGTTTTAAAGTTGGAACAATTGATACCACTCTATTCTCAAAAGAGATAGATGGTGATCTCTTGTTGGTACAGATATATGTGGATGATATTATTTATGGTTCTAAAAATGAAAAACATTGTCAAGATTTTTCAAAACGTATGTCAAAGGCATATGAAATGAGTTTACAAAGAGATCTGCAATACTTTTTAGGATTGCAGATCAAACAACTTGATGATGGAATATTCATAAGTCAAGATAAATATATCAAAGATATGTTAAAGAAATTTGGTCTGACCTGTTTAAAAGACATAGGGACTCCAATGGCAGCATCCATTAAAATAGATGCTGATCCAAATGGTGAACCAGTCAATATCACTGAATATAGAGGTATGATTGGATCCCTACTTTATCTCACAGCCAGCAGACCAGATATTATGTTCGCCACATGTCTCTGTGCCAGATATCAAGCTGATCCTAAAGAGTCACACTTGCTGGCAGTAAAAAGAATATTCAGATACCTAAAAGGTACTGCTAAACGTGGTCTTTGGTATCCCAAAGACCAGGATTTTGAACTAATTGGGTATTCAGATGCTGACTTTGCAGGGTGTAAAATAGACAGGAAAAGTACTACTGGTGGGTGCCAGTTACTGGGTAGTAGGCTAGTCAGCTGGACAAGCAAAAAGCAAAATACTGTGTCCACATCCACTGCTGAAGCAGAATATGTCTCTGCTGGTAGTTGTACTGCTCAAGTACTATGGATGCAAAGCCAGCTAAAGGACTATGGTGTTCATGTTACAAAAACTCCAATCTACTGTGACAACACCAGTGCAATTGCTATCACCAACAATCCTGTGATGCACTCAAGGACTAAGCACATCGATGTTCGGTATCATTTCATAAGGGATCATGTTCAAAAGGGTGATGTTGAGTTACATTTTATTTCTACAGACCAGCAATTAGCAGATCTATTTACAAAGCCATTAGATGAGAAACGTTTTAACTATCTCATCTCTGAGCTGGGTATGCTTGAGCTTTAAATAAAAGACAACTTTTGTTGGTGTGCTGGCTCTACAACGTGTAGGGCAAACCAGTAAGTCACATTTATTTACTTACTGCCTACATGTCAAACAACCAGCACAGCAAGGTCTTTTATATTTTGGTTACTTAAATGTTTTAAATGAAATAATAAATAGCTCTCCAAATTTAATGATTCCTTAAAACTGGAAACTCATTCACTTCCAATGATTTAAATTAAATTCATGACATATTAAATGTAACAAAAGTATTTTGTATTTCATACAAAAAAAAATTATTTTTGAGGTTTTAAATCAATTTGTTTGAAATAAAATCTGATGCATTTAATGCTGTATGGGAGTAATGAGTGTTTAAGCCGTATGAGGCTTTTCAAATAAAATCTGATGCATTTTTCAAAACACACACACTTTTACTCTCAAAATCTTTTCAAATCTTCAAATCTTCATCCTACACTCATCAATGGCAGAACAACAACAGCAATCACCACGTGCTGCAAGCCAGCAAGAGGAACAACAACAACAACAACCTCAAACAGTCGAACCACAACAGCAACCACAACCTGCCCCACAACCGGCACCGGCACCGGAGGAACCGGTGGTTCAAGAACACGTCGTTCAAGGACCACTGTTCAATCTCCACCCCAACCTGATTAGGGCTCCCAATGCACCTGATCACTCACTGATTCGCCTATCTAGAGGCAATGCTGCACATGCCCTCTCTATTCCCAAATCGAAGGTTAACAAAGGGTATGAGGCTCTCATCGAATACATCCGTCAATCACCTCTGGCAAGAGCCATCACCGGTGTACCTTCCCGATTCTATGCTGCCTGTTTGGCACGATTTTGGTATACTGCCACTGTTGCCACCACTCCCGGCAACGTTCCATGTATTCGTGGCATGGTGACTGAAACCCTAAATTGCTCTGTCACCATCGAAGCTATTAGACGTGCTCTTCAATTGCCCGGTGGACCATTTGTTGCTTCACCTACTAGTGACGAATTAAGAAGGGAGGTGTTGGAGACCATTGGGTTTGCTGGACCAGTGGCACATACACCGTTGAGAAAGCATATGCCACCTCTGTGGTACTACTTCTTTGGGTTGATGACTCAGTGCATGAGTCAAAAGTCAGGAAGCTTTGACCAATGCTCAGATTTTGAGCTCAAGCTTGGTCATGGGTTGTTGTTCAACAGGAACATCGATTACGCCCTTGAAATTTATTTGAGGCTAAGGGAAATGGTGACTGCTAGAGTAAGAACCAACTTGATTCCATTTCCACGATTCTTAAGCCTGGTATTTGAAAGTGAACTGGGTGAAGCTTATCAGCAAATTGCTGATCAATCATTTGAGGTCCCAGTAAAACAAGGGGGTATGCCAAAGGATGTACCTGCTGCTCCATATGCTGAGTTGACACCAGCAATGAACGAGTATCTTGCTGCTCGTCGTGGAGCCACCCAATCGACTGCCTCTGGTTCTGCACCAGCTGAGGGGGAGGGTCCTCAGCGAAAGCCAGCAACGCGAAGGAAGCAGCCAGCTACCTCAACTAGTACAGCCACCGTCTCATATACTGGTAAAGCAGTAGTTGTATTAGAATCTAGTGCTCTCTAATCATAAAGAACAGCCCTAGTCTTATATACTGACTACCCATTTCTAGTGTTGGAATCTGTTGCTCATCTATTTCTTGGTAACAGGCAAACCTAAGCGTGCTAAAGCTGGCTCCAAGCGAACCACAGGGGAGATTGCACCAGTCTCAGCTGCTGCTCCTGCAAAGGATGTAGCTATGGAACCTGGTGCGTTTCTAGACCAAACAGCAGAACAATCTAACTTAATTGAAAATTTTTTAACTGCTGACTTGAAAAATGTTGAGGGAGTTAACGGTATAACCCTGGCTCCCAAGCTGACTGGTTTTAAAACTGGTGTCAAGAAGAGTAGCAACCCATACTCGTCTAACCAGGCACTTCCACATTTTTCTGAAATGAACTTATTGCAATACTCTCTGCTGACAGTACAACCAGCAGAGAACATAACTGACCCCCAAAGCAGGCTTGAGCTGGGTCTTCATCGTGTTGAACCAGCTCAGGTGACTGCACAGCCAGTATGTTACTCGGATACTGTTAAGAGTCGCACTCCTACATCATTACCAGCCAGATCTCTTACACTATCTGGGTCAACATGTGTTGCCAATGAGTCAGCAGAGTCACCGCTGTACTTACAGACACCTTCTTCTGTCTCATTCGAAGGGCTGACCAAATCACAAGTCTGTCCCCAGAGACCAAAAACAGATGCAATTGTTGAGTCAAATTTATTTGGTTCTACAGTTGCTAACATAACTTGTTCTATTGTTTCAGTTCTTAGCAGGGTAGATGAACAGGCAGAGGGGGAGCAAAATAAAGATGTTGTTATTCCTACTGGTGATATTGCTGCCTCTGCTACTGGTGTTGGCGCCACTGATTCTGTTACTGGTGGTGCTGATGCTAGTACTGTTGATTCTGCTGCTGCTGGTGTGGAAGATGTTATCATGGAAGAACCTCCTGTTCTTGAGAAGGTTATTGACAATATTGTCAAGGATGTTCTTCTTGATGAACCTGTCACCCAGCCAAGAGTGGACTCTGCATTAATGTCTGATGAGCCTGCTGATTCTTCTGATTCTTCTTCTATGGAACGTCAAGTTCTTACAGAATCGGCAGTTCGTCATCCTATTGGTCCGATTTTGGTTGCTACTGAACCAGCTGCTGAGATGGAGTTTGAAACCATTCAGCCGAATGCAGCTAATGTTATTGTCATTCCTGGTTCTGTTTCTGGTGCACAGGTTGCTGATGTTAAGGATGCTGGTACCTCTGCTGACACAACTACTGATTCGACTAAGGCTTCTGTTACTGAGGAAACAAAGCCATATGTTGTGCAGGTACCAGATCCAGATGAAGTTGTTCCTAACTTCATTTTCAAGGGAGCTTCAATCTCTCCCAAGATTGCTATGCTGGTCGATCAGCTGACCTTTGATCCCGAATCTGCGATAGTCTCAGCCAGCAGATTACCTCGTGAAGAGATGGTTGAGCTATTATCTCAGCTTGATAGACCAGCTAGAGAAGAAATTTATGAGAGGATAGCCCTGCTGGAGCAAATCAATGAACAGCCTTACTATCATGTTTTTGGTATGGCTCCAGCTGCTTCGCCATTTCCTGGTACATGGAGGCCTCTCAAGTTTGTCATCGATCCTACTACTGGTAAGTGTGTTATGCAAAATGTCCCTGATTCGCCAGTACCTTCTTCTTCCTCAGCTTCTTCCTCCTCATCTTCTTCTGATGAGGATGCTGATGAAGGTACTGGTAAGGGCGAACCAGTCATTCATGATAACGTGACTGGTTCCAAAGACAAACCAGTGGATCTTACTGATGACAATGCTGATAGTAATGCTGACAAGGATATCAGTGGTTCTAAGCCTTCGGGCGAAGGTAAAAACGATGGTGATCATGATGATGAGTCAGCTCCTGACCTTCCATCTCCACCACCCCACGGTGATACTCCTCTGTTAGCTTGTGCTGACCAACCTTCAACCTCTGCATACTTAAAGTTCAATGCAGATGAGGTTGCTGATATTTCCACCTTTGCTGTCTATAAGACACTGCAAGGGATCACACCAAATTTGGAGGAAACTATTCGCAGAGCTATTGTTGATAGTGTCTCTGCTGCTGTCAGATCTGCTGGAGAGGCTGTTACAACTCCTATTGATCTTAAACTCCAGCAGGTGTGTGCTTTTGCTGATGTGGCAGTCGAAGCAATCACAAAGCACCACGAAGATGAAGAGGAGCTTCAAAGGCGAATTATCTCTCACAATGAGTACTGTGAAAATATCACCCGACTCCAAGCTGATTTGGATGCTGCTAACCGCAGAAATACTTTCTTAAATGAGGAGAACAGGGTGTTACACGAGAGATTGGAATCGCAGGAAGCTCAAATGGCTAACATGATTCCTGCTGCTGCCTATGTTCAGATGGTTGAAAACATGCAACGAATGGCTGCTTTGCAAGGTGATGTTCGGGCCATCGTTGAACAAATGGCTATGGGTGTAGCCAGGAATGAAGTTAGATCCTCCAATCTTCTGTTACGACAATTTGGTGTGGATCCTGGTGCCCATCTTACTCCAGAGGTTGCTGAGTGGAACAATTTTGCCTTCTCTGCTCCTCAGTCAGACAGTGATCTTGATGCTACTGTCTCCCCTTCTATTCACCCTACTGCCCGTGCTGATGACAAAAAGGGGGAGAAAAAGTCTCAAAAGAAATCTAAAAAGAGAAAACAGTCTGAGGGGGAGCATGAACATGAAAAGGCTCCTAAACAACCCAGGAGAGATGGAGATGGTGATGGTGATGGTCAAGACACTGGCCCTAAGCCCAGCAACGCTCATACTGAAGCTGGTGGTGCACAGGCAACTGGTGGTACTCAACCCAGTGTGTCTGCCACACCAGTGGATGACATTGGTTCTGGCAATAAGCCCAGTGATGTTTCTGATATGGCTGTAGCTGAAGCTTTTGTGCTGTCTCAATCTATTGAACGTAAAATGAAGAGGAAGTTAGAGAGACATCAAAAGCGACAGCAGGAACTAGATGATGCCTTCAATGCCAAGTTTGAGGCCTTTGCTGAACTTAAACGTCGTAAGATTATGCACAGAAGATGGCTGAGTCCAAAAGCAATGGAAGTTGATGATGACCTGACTGCCTTTGATAAACACAGAAAAGAGGCAAGAAAAAGAAATGCCAAGTTCATGGTCAAATACGACAAACAGAGGGCAAAGCTGTATGCACAGAGAGCAGAAAGAATCAGGAACATGACTCCTGCTGAGATGAAGGATTACCTTGATTCTACTGAGTCAACTGGTGGAGTTAGAGCTGATATTTTCATGAAATGGGTTGATGCTATGTTAGAACCCAGCTCTACTCCTCAACCAGCATCTGCTGCTCAGCCAGCTACACAACAAACACAGCCAGCAGAAACAATCATCCTTAATGATGATGATGCTATTAGACAGGGGGAACATCTTGCTATTGTTCCTTACCTGCCTCCTATTCAACCAGTATCAACACAAGAACCATCAGCTGAACCCAGGCCTATTGACAAATACAGGGTGAAATCTGCTCCTAGGGACAATCAGCCCCTGAGGAAAGGACCCCTATTCGAGGCAGCTGATGAAGGTACTGATGTGGTTGAGCCAGCTGATACTAATCAGTCAGCTGGCATTGAAGACACAGCAAGGAGTGCTGTGATAGAAGACCCAGCCAGAAGTGTGCTGCTGGGTAGTACAAGTGTTGAAGACCCAGCAAAGTCGGTTGAGCTGGGTGCTAAACAAGTAGGTGATGAAACGGTTGATCCTGCTCACTTCACAGTCTGGGGAAGAGACGGCCAAACATTTGTTCTATCTCCTCTTCCTCCCCAGATTCAAGTTTACTTTGACAGAACACAGGATAACCGGGTCAATCAGCATCCAGTTAGTTCATCTGGCAGCTATGAATCATCTATGTATCCTCCATCTTCCCCAAGGGTTCATGACAAACATATCACTTGGGAAGATGACTCAGTAACCCATGGTGAGCCGAACATCAGAAAAATGAACCCAGATGAAAGAGATGCCTACAGACTTCAGATCACTGTTCCAGAGTTGCTTGAACAAAGACAAATTGAACTTAATGAAAGAATTCGTCAAGTCAGGCTGCTGCATCACCCTCTTGATCAGCCACACTATATTGCTGCACTAACCTTTGGCGTTGACATTAGGGTGTACTTGAATAACAGTGGTCTCAGGCTCTCCACTACTGATGAAAGAATTCATTTTGAAGATGCACTCCAGCTGGGTATGGATATAAGGGAGTATTGTGCTGCCCTTAGTACTGAAGAGGGTAGAAAGATGGTTGAAGCAGTAAGATCCCTGAACATTTCTTATGATGATTATCTGATGGGTTTAGCTGCTGAAAGGGAAGCCAGAGAAGCTGCTGATGCTGAACTTGCTGAACGTTCAAGGCTTCAGGATATTGAAGACAGATTGGCTGCTGACAGAAAGCAACAGGCTGAGTCCCTCAAACTAGCCAGAGCCATTGTCAAAGAACAGGATAAGGTTTTTGATAAGATAGAAACTGCTGAGAAAGTACCTACCACTGCTCCTGTAGTACCTGATCACAATATTGAGTTTCCTGATACTTACTATAAGAGCAGGTATGGTAATGTGATGAATAGAAGATCTAATCCCTGCAGAATTATCAAGGTAAACAGGGGGACAAAAAGGGCTTTCAATGTTGTCAGGGAGAACAATGTTCAAGAAAGGATTAGTTTTGATGACTTAAGAACTCTTGGATTCAGTGAATGGATAGAAATCTTGGAGTATTTCATTGGTAAAGGTGAGAGTGCTATCAAGAGTGCTCTTAAGACTGAACTCCAACAGCTGTTCAAGAAGGCAACTAAGTTTGGGAATGCACCAGTAGTTGATGTTGATGAATTTCTTGCTCAAAAGCCTAAAGGGAAGCAACCTACTGGTGAAGGACCAACTGGGAGAAGCCGAATTGTTCTACCTCCTTCCATCCCTGTTTTTGACCCTGCTGAATTACCTCTCCTGTTCCCTGAAGCCTGGAAGATTAAACAAGAGGAGCTATCTGATGAAGAAAGAGAAAGAGAAAGGGATAAAGATAGATAGTCTCCTATGTGCTTAATTTGTATCTTTGTAATTTACTTTTTATTATGAATTATCTTGTAATTATTGTATATATCTGATGTAATGTAAGTAAAGTGAGTTTATCTTCAAAATCATATCAAATTATAAGATATAGATAACTCATCAAAAGATCCCAAAACAAACTTAAAGGGACGAATTTACTGTCTACTCTCTCTAGGTCCCTAAGTGCTGGCTTTAGTGTTTTCTCTTCAAGTCATAGGTTTTGTCATCATCAAATAGGGGGAGATTGTTGAGTCCCCAAAATAATTAAGGATTTAATTATGACAAAACAATATTTATTTGCACTAAAGTGTTATGTGCAGCCAGCACACGTTTGTTTATGTATAGTCAGCTAATATAGCTGTGTCGAGTGTTTAGTATGCTACCTAGTCTATCAGCACAAGGTAGAAATGTATTCTTCGAATCAGCACAGGATGTGCACCCAGCAAATCAAGAATATCAAGTGACTCAGCATATGAAGGACCAGTAAGTCTGGATATTAGCATACAACACAAGACAGCCATGCTCCATTACAAGCATGGTAGTTTCCCAGAGTGGTGTACATCAACGCACTATTCAACAGAAGTTGAAGACAAAGTTGAACAGAAAAGGACAGGAGTCGGCGGCTGACAAGTGACCTTACAAGACCACGTGGGAATGCAGAAGTGGAACGCATGTGCAGACATGTGTTATACTTTATTCATACCTAGGGAACACAACATTCCATTTGTTTAAATCAAATGGTAGTGCCAAACCGAATTGGTGTGTTCCAGCAAATAGCTACCTAAGAGGAAAGAAGGAGAGCACGCCTTCTGACACAATTGTCCCCACAAGTACAAGGCATCCAATGTACTAGTGGACAATAGATTAATTACGCGGTTAATAGAACTACTATATATATTGTTGTATCCACTATTGTAAAAACTAGTGGTGTGGGTTTATCTGTTAGAGTCAAAACCGTGTAATAGCTTTAGTTTATCTCTTAGCTATAATCTAGGTAATTTGTATCAACCAACTATCATTTCCGCCAAGGATAGTTGTGATTCTTTCTGATTCAATCAATAAAGAATAACAGTTGAAAATTACCTGTGACTCTATCTTATTTACTACAGAATACTAAACGTGTTTAACTGACTAGTTAATTAAGAAAAGAATTGTATTCACCCCCCCTCTACAATACTCCTGTTGTTATTAAGGGACCAACAAATACCATACTAATTATGATAATATTAATATTTTATCGATAATAATAATATTAGTAATAATAATCTAATATATACATCCAATTTCATCTTTATATGATATAAAGTGATATTATGAATACAAATATTGATATTTGACGATACAAATAACATTACTACAACAACTATATTTGTATTTAAATTTAATTTATTAATATCATCTATTATTATGTAATATTTAATAATTATGTAATATGTATTGTAACATATACTGAATATTATATATTTATGCATTTTAATATAAATATATTATAATATTTATTTACATATTTACATACTAATTATATTATACTTATGTATGTAATTATGAAAAATATAAATGTTTTATATATGTAAGTATTATATATATTTATTAAAATAGTACATTATTTCATCATAGATATATTATAAATTTCTACATATACATAATATAATAATTATGTATAAAATCATATATATATATAGTTATATTTATGTATATATGTATACTACCATATATATAAAATCATGTTTTAAATGTTGAGTAGATGATTAATTATGTATATTAAACAATTAACTACAAAGTATAACATTGTACATTTAATATTTTGATAACGTTGGTAAAATATGTTTGAATCATTTATATACAATATACTATATATATTCAAAATGAAAATCTTTAGTTATTAAATGTTATCTTTTATAATAACAAAATTACTTAATAGTTCATTAATACTAATATAATTAGTTTTATATATAATTATTTATATTTACATTCTTAGTTACAATTAAAGGTTCGTGAATCGTCGGAAATAGTTAAAGGTCAAATGTTATCATGAAATAGTTCAAACATAATGAGACTCGGTTTAATAGACTTTGCTTATCGAGTCGAATCATATAAGATTATGTTTAAATTTGGTCGGAAATTCCCGGGTCATCACAGTACCTACCCGTTAAAGAAATTTCGTCCCGAAATTTGAGTGAGGTCGTCATAGCTAACAATAAATATGTTTTCCTGACGAATATGAGTTGATAACTTGAGTTTTATCATCATTGAGTAATATGGATAAAAATAATTCGATTATTCGAAGAGTGCGAATGAAGCTATTCACAAAAGGATGAAATGAGAAACAAAGATTTGTTTTTAACTTTTGACGTAGTCAGGTTTGAATTTAGAAAATAAGGCGCGTCTTAACTTTTGACATTGCCTTGGTTGAATTCCGGAATTTAAGGGATTTAAAGAAAATCTTGAAGATCTATAAAATCTGATTCTTCGGGATTTATGGAAATTAAGATCTCTTTAATTAAATACGGTGATCTGCCCCGATTACTACGTCTGATATTTCCAGTATAAATTAAGCTCTTCCTTTCCATTATTCTCACCATTCTTATACTTTCTTTCTTAGTTCATACATCCAAAAGATTCTGAAAATGATTAATCCAGTTCTGATCCTTGTCCTCATCCTTACTATCGCAACAATCATTCTCCTTTTCCAACTTCCACCAGAGGAATCTGCTTTCTTCTACTTCGCCCTCGGGATTATAATGTTTTTAATTCTCCCGTGTCTTTATGTTGCGATAAACATTGATATACACGGTTTGTAATTTATGTGTTGTTATCGGACTTTATATTCTCCCTTATATTTCAAAGCTCTATGCTTTTGTTTTCTCTTCCCGACTTCAAGTCAAGCGAATAATGGTCCAGAATTTATAGATATAGAGTTTCGAATGATTATAATGTTCTAAGCATGAAGGAACGTGATAGCACGATTTGATTTTCAAATTTATCAACATCACGGAAGATAGAACCATCAAGAATACATTTTCTTGATTTGTTACGGAGTTAAGTAGGATGAAAGAGTTATGTAACATGGCACATGATGACGTTATGATCTATGAATCATCACATTTCATTTAGAAACTCAGCATGACTTACTGTAATATAATCACGTTGATCAAGTGTCATTATATTATACTAACTCATGCATCAGTTCCCATCATTACTTCAATAACATTCATATTTTAAGCTTGAAAATTTACAGAATATAGAAACTAACAGTTTCTATATGATGTAATACTGATAGCACGAAAAGATTAATGATTTCAGATAAGAATAGTTATAAAAATATCTCCAGAAATATGGAGGATATTTATAATGAAAGGTACGATAATATCTCAGAATATCTAAGATCAGAGGATGATAGAAACTATTGTCTGCAAGGGTTTAGAGTAAGGAGCAAGTTATTCACTATAGACTTTAGCAGACATTGAATTATTTGGATTCTTTGAAGTCAAACTTATTCTTTGTGATTTATCCACGGCTTTCTTCATAGTTTCGCATAATCTGCTTTTCGGTACTATATTTTCTATTGAATGTTTCCAATATATTGATACACAAGAAGCACGAAGAGGTATATAATTTCGGACGAGAATATTTATGAAAATATCCTCAGAAATATCAAAGATATTGATGATGATATTTTGGAATTTCTAAGTTCGACGGTTGATGGAGAAAGATTTTCCGCAAGATTTTAACATGACTTCGGAGCAAGATATTCTCTAAAGATTTCAACGGATCCAGAATTACCTGAATCCTTTGAATATAGGATTTGGTCCTTGTATTTGTCCTTGGTCTCCTTCATGGGTAACTCAATATGTTTTTCAATACCCAATTTTCTATCGAGCGTTCCTAACACTCCTTTCTTTATCATCAAACTTTTGTCCGTTTAGACCATCTACCATTTTTTTGTTTCCTCTGCATTTAATGCTATGATATCTGAATCATCAGTTATTAATTCGAGGTGGTTTCAGGAGAATTGTGTTTTTAGATGATTAAACGCTGATGGTAATATGATGGAATATGAAAGGTTACCTGGTAACAATAAAAGAGCACGCGTATATATAAACGTTATAATAAGGTTGTTTCGTACGAAAAGTCGAAGTTGACTTGTTGGAGCTGTGACAAAATTGGCTAATTTTGAAAAGGGATCGCAAAGTTGTTTTTGTTAATAAATGCCAAAGGATCTGACGCGGCTACGTGTTGAACTTTTACTCAATTGCCGAGAGTTTCTCAGGTGCATAACTATATGCATAAATCTTTCCTTCCGTAGATGAAGTGCGGTTGATTCATCCTATCGATTGAGGTGTTTTCAAGAATCATGAAAGGTTTGAACGCAGAATGTAATCGTGAAGATACAAATGAGGTTTAAGACGAAATCAAGTGGCAAACTTGAAGAATTGTTTAGTTTCATATGTTATATTCAATATTTTAATTCATTTTAATTGTCCAATGTTATTAGTCCACAGTCGATAGTCCACAGTTGACAGTGCAATCATTCATATATAGTTTAATATATAATATTTGAATTAATTAATACGTATCGTGACCCGTGTACATGTCTCAGACTCGATCACAACTCAAAGTATATATATTATTATAGAATCAACCTCAACCCTGTATAGAGAACTCGATCATTACTGCATATAGAGTGTCTATGGTGATTCCAAATAATATATATAGATGTGTCGATATGATATGTCAAAACCTTGTATACGTGTCCCGATATTTAAAGTGCGTAAAATAAATAACAGAAATTAAATGACGATAAATAAAGTGCGTAAAGTAAATAACAGAAATTAAATGACAATAAATAAAATTGCGAGAATATAAATTGCGATAAAATAAATTGCGATAAATAAATTGCGATAAATAAAATGTAATACGGAATTAACAGTTAGCTAGGAACAGTTAGCTAGGATTTTGTTAGCGTGGTTTCCTAATAAAATTTAATATTGTTAATTAGTCTGTTTCTAATCAATTTTTATTGTGTCCATTATTTCTTCATTATGCCACTTGTTGGATTCTGATAGGTCAAAATTCAAATATGAAATTGAATTTGAATGAAAATAGTTATTCTTTGGTGAACGGATAAGTATCCCGGTGGTTGTAAATAGGATAGTGAATAACTGTTGAATCAGATTCGAAGAATATACAGTGTAACTTATTAATGTGAAATTTAAATATTCCTCGGGTATTACCTACCCGTTAAAATATTTTTATTATTAACAGTTTGTACAAAAGAATTTTTAATTACAATCTTTATGAAAACATATATACATATATATTTTCTTCAGATGTAATCATGAATTTAATGAGTTAACATGATATTAAACTCATTTAGTTTTCAGTTGGAACTAGAATAAATAATCTCTAAAACATTAGAGATTACATAATCACCATGTCGAACGAAGATAACTGATGTAGAATGTCATGTAGAATGATGATTATACTCGAGGTATAGATTGAGATGTTGAGGCATGTGATATTGAAATTTGGGTTGTTGGTGGTACTGTTGGTGCCGGTGATTTGGATGAAGCTGGTACGTTTTGCACCATATTTTCCAAGACTACAACTTATGCGCGAAGTTCGTTAACTTCTTCTATTACACCGGGATGATTGTCGGTTCGGACGAGCGGATGAATGAGGTTTAGAATCTGAGATAGTATATGATCGTGATGAGATACTTTGGAAATGAGAGAGAAAATGGTGTCTCGAACAGGTTCGCCGGTAAACGTTTTAGGTTCATTGTCAAGAGGTGAATTTGGTTAGTGGAAATGATCGCCTTCTTCGCGTTTCCATTGATTAAGTCGAATACGAACCCATCTCCAATTCATTCAGAATAGATGATGGCTAATTGATCGATTCATTCCGGTTACTCTGCTTTCGGAGCTCGAGTGGAAATCCATATCGAAATAGCTGTCGGAATAACTATCGAAATAGCTATCGAAATCTGATGGACTCGAACTGGTTGAGGGATTCATCTCGTACGATCAGATGAAGGATTTTCGATAAGAAATAGATTATAGGATGTAGATTAGTACCCTGCAATACATAATTTACATATGCATATATAATACTAAAATCCCATAAGCTACGGAGGAATCTACGGAAGCTGTCAGGCAAAGGTAACAATAACAGATACGCTAAGATATGAATTTAACTATACACTGTCTATGCAATAAAGGCAGTAAGACGTGTCTTAGACTTTAAGGATGATAAGCAAATAATTTTTCGACACTAAATGATAAGCAAAACTTTTGACATGCATACACGGTCGAAGTCCAGACTCATTAATGCATTCTAACGACTATCAGTTAGACTCACTAATGCAAGACCTGGTTCGCTAAGACCACCGCTCTGATACCAACTGTGAAGACCCGTCCTAATCCATCCGGACGAAGTCCATATCGATTATAAACGATTCACAACAGTTGATTACATCGCGAGGTACTTGACCTCTATATGATACATTTTACAAACATTGCATTCGTTTTTGAAAAGACAAACTTTCATTACATCGAAAGTTGACAGGCATGCATACCATTTCATAATATATCCAACTATAATTGACTTGATAATAATCTTGATGAACTCGACGACTCGAATGCAACGTCTTTTGAAATATGCCATGAATGACTCCAAGTAATATCTATAAAATGAGCAAATACACAGCGGAAGATTTCTTTCGTACCTGAGAATAAACATGCTTTAAAGTGTCAACCAAAAGGTTGGTGAGTTCATTAGTTTAACTTAAACAATCGTTTCCATCATTTTAATAGACCACAAGATTTCAGATTTCCATTTCTCATAAACATACGTCCCATGCATAGAGACAAAAATATCATTCATATGGATTGAACACCTGGTAACCGACATTAACAATATGCATATATAAGAATATCCCCATCATTCCGGGATCCTCCTTCGGACATGATATAAATTTCGAAGTACTAAAACATCCGGTACTTTGGATGGGGCTTGTTGGACCCGATAGATCTATCTTTAGGATTCGCGTCAATTAGGGTGTCTGTTCCCTAATTCTTAGATTACCAGACTTAATAAAAAGGGGCATATTCGACTTCGATAATCCAACCATAGAATGTAGTTTCACGTACTTGTGTCAATTTCGTAAAACAGTTATAAAAGTTGCGCATGTATTCTCAGCCCAAAAATATAAAGGGTAAAAAGGCAAATGAAACTCACGATACTGTATTTTGTAGTAAAAATACATATGACGTCATTGAACAATGCAGGGTTGGCCTCGGATTCACGAACCTATATCAATTGTGTATATATTAATACGTATAATGTAAGTTACAAAATTTCATTTATTAATATGTATTATTTATATATTATAGTTTTGTAGAATTTATTCTAACCTTTATTTTAAACGTATACTTATATTATATTTTAAGTTATATTTTATATATATATCGATTTTATGTATATATATCTATAATGATTTACGTTTATATAAATAGTGACATTAATATATTTATATACATATATTTGTGGTTAGTATTGTATTTATGAAATTTTATTAGTTTGTTATGTGAATTATTAATACAATCCTAGTATATACCATAAGTATATATATAGTGTACAAAAGATTTTTTTGTTAAAATAATAATTTAGATAATAATGATTTACTAATAATAATAATAATTTTATTAATAATGATAATACTAATAGCAAAAAAAATGAAAATGATAACTGTTAATGATACTAATAATAATAACTCTAAAATAATATTAATACTAATACCATACTTATGTTAATAATAAGGGTTCTAATATTTATAAAATGATAAATGATAATCATAATAATACTAGTAAATATTAATGATGATACTGATAAATATGATATTATTAATTGTAAATGTACTGATGATACTATTATTTATAACCCGGTACAAATTCTAATATTGATGATAATAATATATTTTTATTTCCTTCATAATAATAATAATGATAATCATAATCATAATCCTAATGATGATAAAATACTAAAATGATAAGTTTATTACTAATAATAATATTATTAATACCTATCATAATAATAATAGTAATGTCTATAATACTTTCAAATATGATAACAAGTATGATACTAATAATAACAATAACAATAACAATCAAAACAATCACAATAATAATAATAATACTAATAATAATTAATATATAATAACAATAATAAAATTAGAAAAGAAAACTACCTCACATGAAAAGAGTTTCAAAAAAAAAAGAAACTACCGTCCTCTGGACTCGATCTCGTGACCACATGCTCACACGCAAACACTCTCGACCATCCCACCAATTCTGATTCTCTGTACTAATATCGAATTTAAATTTTATATATAAACTATTTTTCTTCTATTCCTCTTCTTCTCCACAAGTCTCATGGATTCAACAAAACATCAATAACCAAAAAAAAAAACAAAATCGGGGTTCCCTTTAAAGCTTCAAAACATTACAGAAAAAAAATAATTTGGGTTCTAAAATAAAAAAAAAAAAAATACTAAAGGCCTACTGCAGCGTCGGTTTTTGGAACAAAACAAAAAAATTGATTTCGTAATAGATAACATTATAGATAATGTTTATAACACGAAATAGTTTTCTAAACATGTATAAAAACTACTGGAATCGTCAATTTGATCAGAAACATATACACGAACGCGAATTTGTCTCAAGAACAATTGTTGACTTTTTTTAAACTAAACTTTGACTTCAAAATTCAAGATCGATATAAAGATTTGAGAGTTGAGATTTTGCAGATAGATTCAAAGAAAGATTTCTAACCTTTCTGCATTTTTAGATTTTGAAACTTTATTCGAAATTGAATTAAGAGAAAAAAAAATTGGAGCGTGCAGAGAAGAAGAAAAAAAAATAATATCGATGTGCTCTTTAATCCCATTGGATTTCCGTTTTATTTGATTTGCAATTATACATAATCATGTTGTAATAATAGAGATCGGTTGATAAAAAATGGAGAAAATGTCAACACAGGTTCACGAGTTGGGAGCAGGAAAGAAACAAAAAAAAATAATAATAATAGAGATAAAGGATACAGAGGTCACGCGTATAATATAGATCCCTACTGTTTTTTTTAATTAATAATAATAATATATAATAACAATACTATTAATATCTAATAATATTAATAAAATTAATAATAATGATAAATATAATATTAATGATAATAATAATTGTAAAAATGATAATAATAATAATAATAATAATAATACCATACTAATTATGATAATATTAATATTTTATCAATAATAATAATATTAGTAATAATAATCTAATATATACATCCAATTTCATCTTTATATGATATAAAGTGATATTATGAATACAAATATTGATATTTGACGATACAAATAACATTACTACAACAACTATATTTGTATTTAAATTTAATTTATTAATATCATCTATTATTATGTAATATTTAATAATTATGTAATATGTATTGTAACATATACTGAATATTATATATTTATGCATTTTAATATAAATATATTATAATATTTATTTACATATTTACATACTAATTATATTATACTTATGTATGTAATTATGAAAAATATAAATGTTTTATATATGTAAGTATTATATATATTTATTAAAATAGTACATTATTTCATCATAGATATATTATAAATTTCTACATATACATAATATAATAATTATGTATAAAATCATATATATATATAGTTATATTTATGTATATATGTATACTACCATATATATAAAATCATGTTTTAAATGTTGAGTAGATGATTAATTATGTATATTAAACAATTAACTACAAAGTATAACATTGTACATTTAATATTTTGATAACGTTGGTAAAATATGTTTGAATCATTTATATACAATATACTATATATATTCAAAATGAAAATCTTTAGTTATTAAATGTTATCTTTTATAATAACAAAATTACTTAATAGTTCATTAATACTAATATAATTAGTTTTATATATAATTATTTATATTTACATTCTTAGTTACAATTAAAGGTTCGTGAATCGTCGGAAATAGTTAAAGGTCAAATGTTATCATGAAATAGTTCAAACATAATGAGACTCGGTTTAATATACTTTGCTTATCGAGTCGAATCATATAAGATTATGTTTAAATTTGGTCGGAAATTCCCGGGTCATCACATCGAGAAAGTACAAACTGAAGAAAAGAGCATCAATGATGTTCCCATTGCAAAAGAATTTCCCGATGTATTTCCGAAAGAATTACCGGGATTACCCCCACATCGATCCGTTGAATTTCAAATAGATCTTGTACCAGGAGCTGCACCAATTGCTCGTGCTCCTTACAGACTCGCACCCAGCGAGATGAAAGAACTGCAAAGCCAATTACAAGAACTTTTAGAGCGTGGTTTCATTCGACCAAGCACATCACCGTGGGGAGCTCCTGTTTTGTTTGTCAAGAAGAAAGATGGTACATTCAGGTTGTGTATCGACTACCGAGAGTTGAACAAACTTACCATCAAGAACTGCTACCCACTACCGAGAATCGACGACTTATTTGATCAACTACAAGGCTCGTCTGTTTATTCAAAGATTGACTTACGTTCCGGGTATCATCAAATGCGGGTGAAAGAAGATGATATTCCAAAGACTGCTTTCAGAACACGTTACGGTCATTACGAGTTTATGGTCATGCCATTTGGTTTAACTAATACACCAGCTTTGTTCATGGACCTTATGAACCGAGTATGTGGACCATACCTTGACAAGTTTGTCATTGTTTTCATTGATGACATACTTATTTACTCAAAGAATGACCAAGAACACGGTGAATATTTGAGAAAGGTGTTAGAAGTATTGAGGAAGGAAGAATTGTACGCTAAGTTTTCAAAGTGTGCATTTTGGTTAGAAGAAGTTCAATTCCTCGGTCACATAGTGAACAAAGAAGGTATTAAGGTGGATCCGGCAAAGATAGAAACTATTGAAAAGTGGGAAACCCCGAAAACTCCGAAACACATACGCCAGTTTTTAGGACTAGCTGGTTACTACAGAAGATTCATCCAAGACTTTTCCAGAATAGCAAAACCTTTGACTGCATTAACGCATAAAGGGAAGAAATTTGAATGGAATGATGAACAAGAGAAAGCGTTTCAGTTATTGAAGAAAAAGCTAACTACGGCACCTATATTGTCATTGCCTGAAGGGAATGATGATTTTGTGATTTATTGTGATGCATCAAAGCAAGGTCTCGGTTGTGTATTAATGCAACGAACGAAGGTGATTGCTTATGCGTCTAGACAATTGAAGATTCACGAACAAAATTATACAACGCATGATTTGGAATTAGGCGTGGTTGTTTTTATATTAAAGACTTGGAGGCACTACTTATATGGGGTCAAAAGTATTATATATACCGACCACAAAAGTCTTCAACACATATTTAATCAGAAACAACTGAATATGAGGCAGCGTAGGTGGATTGAAATGTTGAATGATTACGACTTTGAGATTCGTTACCACCCGGGAAAGGCAAATGTGGTAGCCGATGCCTTGAGCAAGAAGGACAGAGAACCCATTCGAGTAAAATCTATGAATATAATGATTCATAATAACCTTACTACTCAAATAAAGGAGGCGCAACAAGGAGTTTTAAAAGAGGGAAATTTAAAGGATGAAATACCCAAGGGATCGGAGAAGCATCTTAATATTCGGGTAGACGGAACCCGGTATAGGGCTGAAAGGATTTGGGTACCAAAATTTGGAGATATGAGAGAAATGGTACTTAGAGAAGCTCATAAAACCAGATACTCAATACATCCTGGAACGGGGAAGATGTACAAGGATCTCAAGAAACATTTTTGGTGGCCGGGTATGAAAGCCGATGTTGCTAAATATGTAGGAGAATGTTTGACGTGTTCTAAGGTCAAAGCTGAGCATCAGAAACCATCAGGTCTACTTCAACAACCCGAAATCCCGGAATGGAAATGGGAATACATTACCATGGATTTCATCACTAAATTGCCAAGGACTGCAAGTGGTTTTGATACTATTTGGGTAATAGTTGATCGTCTCACCAAATCAGCACACTTCCTGCCAATAAGAGAAGATGACAAGATGGAAAAGTTAGCACGACTGTATTTGAAGGAAGTCGTCTCCAGACATGGAATACCAATCTCTATTATCTCTGATAGGGATGGTAGATTTATTTCAAGATTCTGGCAGACATTACAGCAAGCATTAGGAACTCGTCTAGATATGAGTACTGCCTATCATCCACAAACTGATGGGTAGAGCGAAAGGACGATACAAACGCTTGAAGACATGCTACGAGCATGTGTTATTGATTTCGGAAACAGTTGGGATCGACATCTACCGTTAGCAGAATTTTCCTACAACAACAGCTACCATTCAAGCATTGAGATGGCGCCGTTTGAAGCACTTTATGGTAGAAAGTGCAGGTCTCCGATTTGTTGGAGTGAAGTGGGGGATAGACAAATTACGGGTCCGGAGATTATACAAGAAACTACCGAGAAGATCATCTAAATTCAACAACGGTTGAAAACCGCCCAAAGTTGACAAAAGAGCTACGCTGACATTAAAAGAAAAGATATAGAATTTTAAATTAGAGAGATTGTCATGCTTAAAGTTGCACCTTGGAAAGGCGTTGTTCGATTTGGTAAACGAGAGAAATTAAATCCAAGGTATATTGGACCATTTAAGATTATTGATCGTGTCGGACCAGTAGCTTACAGACTTGAGTTACCTCAACAACTCGCGGCTGTACATAACACTTTCCACGTCTCGAATTTGAAGAAATGTTTTGCTAAAGAAGATCTCACTATTCCGTTAGATGAAATCCAAATCAACGAAAAACTTCAATTCATCGAAGAACCAGTCGAAATAATGGATCGTGAGGTTAAAAGACTTAAGCAAAACAAGATACCAATTGTTAAGGTTCGATGGAATGCTCGTAGAGGACCCGAGTTCACCTGGGAGCGTGAAGATCAGATGAAGAAGAAATACCCGCATCTATTTCCAGAAGATTCGTCAACACCTTCAACAGCTTAAAATTTCGGGACGAAATTTATTTAACGGGTAGGTACTGTAGTGACCCGAACTTTTCCATGTTTATATATATTAATTGAGATTGATATTTACATGATTAAATGTTTCCAACATGTTAAGCAATCAAACTTGTTACGACTTGATTAATTGAAATATGTTTCATATAGACAATTGACCACCCAAGTTGACCGGCGATTCACGAATGTTAAAACTTGTAAAAACGACATGACGATATATATATGGATATACATATGGTTAACATGAGATTATGATAAGTAAGTATCTCCATAAGTATATTAACAATGAGTTATATACATATAAACAAGACTACTAACTTAAGGAGTTCGAAACGAGACATATATGTAACGATTATCGTTGTAACGACATTTAAATGTATATATATCATATTAAGATATATTAATATATCATAATATCATGATAATATAATAATTTAACATCTCATTAGATATAATAAACAATGGGTTAACAACATTAATTGAGATCGTTAACTTAAAGGTTTCAAAACAACACTTACATGTAACGACTAACGATGACTTAACGACTCAGTTAAAATGTATATACATGTAGTGTATTTAGATGTATTAAAATACTTTTGGAAGACTTCAAGACATATATCAAAATACTCATACTTAACGAAAATGGTTACAGTTACTTTCCCATTCTTTTCTTTCATCAAGAATTCTAGTCGTATTCTTACCCGTATTATACACAGCTTCAAAACGTACTTACTATGGGTATATACCAATAGGAACTAGCATGGGATTCCACTCTTGATTATGTCATGTATGACTAATCAATTTTAACTTCTACCATGAGCTAGTCAACTAACTAGAACTCCTTTTAACCCCACTCACCACTCACCAATTACCACTCATCATTCACTCCATTTCACTTCCAATTCTCTTTCTAATTCTCTCTCAACACACACACACTATTATGAACGTATTTTTCCAGTAGTTAATCATCATCTTCATCAAAAATCACTTCAAGAATCAAGCTATAATCATCATAGGAAGAACACTTCAAAAATCCCTTCAAGTTTACTAATTTACTTCCAAGCTTTCTAATCCATTCCAAGTAATCATCTAAGATCAAGAAACCTTTGTTATATACAGTAGGTTATCTTTCTTATTCAAGGTAATATTCATATTCAAACTTTGATTCAATTTCTATAACTATAAACTATCTTAATTCGAGTAAAAATCTTACTTGAACTTGTTTTTGTGTCATGATCCTACTTCAAGAACTTTCAAGCCATCCAAGATCCTTTGAAGCTAGATCATTTCTTGTCACTTCCAGTAGCTTTACCTACTAAACTTGAGGTAGTAATGATGTTCATAACATCATTCGATTCATATATATAAAACTATCTTATTCGAAGGTTTAAACTCGTAATCACTAGAACATAGTTTAGTTAATTCTAAACTTGTTCGCAAACAAAAGTTAATCCTTCTAACTTGACTTTTAAAATTAACTAAACACATATTCTATATCTATATGATATGCTAACTTAATGATTTAAAACCTGGAAACACGAAAAACACCGTAAAATCGGATTTACGCCGTCGTAGTAACACCGCGGGCTGTTTTGGGTTAGTTAATTAAAAACTATGATAAACTTTGATTTAAAAGTTGTTATTCTGAGAAAATGATTTTTATTATGAACATGAAACTATATCCAAAAATTATGGTTAAACTCAAAGTGGAAGTATGTTTTCTAAAATGGTCATCTCGACGTCGTTCTTTCGACTGAAATGACTACCTTTACAAAAACGACGTGTAACTTATTTTTCCGACTATAAACCTATACTTTTTCTGTTTAGATTCATAAAATATAGTTCAATATTAAACCATAGCAATTTGATTCACTCAAAACGGATTTAAAATGAAGAAGTTATGGGTAAAACAAGATTGGATAATTTTTCTCATTTTAGCTACGTGAAAATTGGTAACAAATCTATTCCAACCATAACTTAATCAACTTGTATTGTATATTATGTAATCTTGAGATACCATAGACACGTATACAATGTTTCGACCTATCATGTCGACACATCTATATATATTTCGGAACAACCATAGACACTCTATATGTGAATGTTGGAGTTAGCTATACAGGGTTGAGGTTGATTCCAAAATATATATAGTTTGAGTTGTGATCAATACTGAGATATGTATACACTGGGTCGTGGATTGATTCAAGATAATATTTATCGATTTATTTCTGTACATCTAACTGTGGACAACTAGTTGTAGGTTACTAACGAGGACAGCTGACTTAATAAACTTAAAACATCAAAATATATTAAAAGTGTTGTAAATATATTTTGAACATACTTTAATATACATGTATATATTGTTATAGGTTCGTGAATCAACAGTGGCCAAGTCTTACTTCTCGACGAAGTAAAAATCTGTGAAAGTGAGTTATAGTCCCACTTTTAAAATCTAATATTTTTGGGATGAGAATACATGCAGGTTTTATAAATGATTTACAAAATATACACAAGTACGTGAAACTACATTATATGGTTGAATGATCGAAATCGAATATGCCCCTTTTTATTAAGTCTGGTAATCTAAGAATTAGGGAACAGACACCCTAATTGACGCGAACTCTAAAGATAGATCTATCAGGCCCAACAAGCCCCATCCAAAGTACCGGATGCTTTAGTACTTCAAAATTTATATCATGTCCGAAGGATGATCCCGGAATGATGGGGATATTTATATATGCATCTTGTTAATGTCGGTTACCAGGTGTTCACCATATGAATGATTTTTATCTCTATGTATGGGATGTATATTGAAATATGAAATCTTGTAGTCTATTGTTACAATTTGATATATATAGGTTAAACCTATAACTCACCAACATTTTTGTTGACGTTTAAAGCATGTTTATTCTCAGGTGAATACTAAGAGCTTCCACTGTTGCATACTAAAATAAGGACAAGATTTGGAGTCCATGTTTGTATGATACTGTGTAAAAACTGCATTCAAGAAACTGATTTCGATGTAACATATTTGTATTGTAAACCATTATGTAATGGTCGTGTGTAAACAGGATATTTTAGATTATCATTATTTGATAATCTACGTAAAGCTTTTTAAACCTTTATTTATGAAATGAAGGTTATGGTTTGTTTTAAAAATGAATGCAGTCTTTGAAAAACGTCTCATATAGAGGTCAAAACCTCGCAACGAAATCAATTAATATGGAACGTTTTTAATCAATAAGAACGGGACATTTCAAAGAATAACGGAAAAAGTAGGGTCATTACAGTGTACCAGTTATGTTACTTTGAAATATAGATCAGGCGGGAGGTTTGTGTAACGGTACACGTTTACAAATTGTGCACTTAGGAGAAAAAATCATCAAAGCAAAAATGTTAACAGGCTCAAACGTGGGGAAGATTACAGCGTTATCACGTATGCTTATCGTACCGATGGACAAGAGAGTACCTTTCAGATTCCAAAGAATACAATATCCAATTTCGGTTTGCTTTGCAATGACAATAAATAAAAGTCAAGGACAATCACTATCGCGTGTCGGTTTATTTCTTTCAAAACCGGTGTTTAGTCATGGATAACTATACGTTGCACTATCTCGGGTTACTAATCGGCAAGGAATCAAGATATTAATCTTAGACAAGGATAACAGAATTTCAAACACAACAAAAAATGTGGTATACAAAGAAGTCTTGCAACACTTATGGACTTAATTGAAGAAATGTTTTAAAAAAATTTCATTGGTATAATATCTTTGAACTATTATGTATGTATAATGTTTTTTTAGAAATATTTGAATTATGTTACATTATTATGATTCCACCAAGTATAATTATATTTTTAAATATGTTTCATTTATATCAGATATGTGACAAAAATTGTATAAGTTTCCATGTGATGTTACTAATATTATAAGTACGGTATCTTAGAAATAATATCAATTCCAACGTGCAACGCACGGGCTCCAAAACCTAGTGTGTGTGTGTGTGTATATATATATATATATATATATATATATATATATATATATATATATATATAATACTCGAATTACCACAAAAAACCAAGAGGATTGAGGTTGAAAGCCAAATTAAACATTCACTCAAATAGAAATAGAGAGAGTTGTACCTACATTTCAATATGACTACATGCTTCACCTGCTGTTCAAGCGCGTTATGAAATAGAGAGAGTTGCATCCCAATATTATTTCAAGTGTTATTTCATGCTTTTGTTTAAACTTGACTACATATCATATGAGAGCTGCACCTGCTTTTCAAGTAGCATCAGTCAAAACGTCACCTTAGACATGTTGCACCAACCAGTTTTGAAGTCACCTTAGACATATTTTATTTTAAGAAATCTTATGTGTGATTTCTAAACGATGATCGCCCAAAAAATTGACTACTAAGTCTCTCTTTGCAATTTTATGATTTCACTTGTGTATTTATAAATGTTATGGAGGGAATGGTGACGTGGCACATGTCCCTTTCATAGTCGTAACAAACTTTTTCAATCCCGAGGGGTGACATGGCACCTGTCCCTTTCGTGGGGAATAACATATTCTAATGAACTTCCCTAGATTTGCGGGCTGGAGTGGCACGCGACTTGCCCGCTGCTTGTTCCGTGATCAAGTGGTCATTCCGGGACAAGGTGCCTGCTTCGTGGTGACGTACTCTTGTTCCGGGACAACGTGCTTGTCCCGGGAGTGTCCTTATGTCGGTTTAGTGGTGTCGGTGAGTTGATATAACACCCCATCAAAAATCTCCTTAACAGAATGTTAACGCTGGTCCCAGTGCTTGGCTTGACTTCTACGTAACAGCAAAATTCTACAGCGGAAGCAATTAATACCTGAGAATAAAACACGCAAAACGGGTCAACAATAATGTTGAGTGAATCTACAGGTTTTAGGCAAACAATACAGTATATTTAAGAAATAACATTTCGAAAACGTTTACTAGTGAAAGACCACCAAAGTTTAATGTTAAAGCTTTTAGACAACACCCTGTCAAGTTTTATCTCATTTATTCATAAACCACAGTTTAAATAATGTTGTATAGTATCTGAAAAACAGTTATCAGAAAAATAGTTTAAATTTCCTTAACCACAAGTTACTATCGTTGCATACACCGAACACCTGAATACTAGCATTAACCCTAGTATAGAAGCCACTATACCCGACCTTATCTCCTAAATTGTATACAGCTGTACGAGTGTACCTAATGTTTAAAATAAATGCACCACTGCTTTTATAGTGGGTGAGGTTGTCAACCTAACGGATCTGTCCATCTAAATTGTGCCTAGCAGATGGTATTAAAAGTATTCAAGCTAGAGGATTTTTGTACGAAACTCAGTACGCTTTGTGTAGTAATCATGTCAATATAAAATAATTAAAAATGTAAATATAACAGCGTGTATTCTCATACCTGAAAACATGTAAAAAGCGGGACTGTAGACTCACCTTTGAATAAAGCTCGGAATGAAAGACAAATGACTTGTACGGTTTAGACCCGAGTAGTGTAACCTAAGTATACGTATGTAGGTTGGTCAATATATGTATCTTATATAAGTGTGGTTTCATAGTGTACGTTGTCTTATTGCTCGACTCGACGCGTTTCAAAATAAAAGTCAACTATATCATGCAAGTCAAATAAAGTCAACCGAAGTCAAACCAAAAGTCAAACTTGGTCAATGTGGTCAACTAAAGTCAACATCAGTAGGTTCATGTCAAATATTGGTTAACGTGTCAAACCTAAGTCAAACAACACATTTCGGGTCATGAATAATCATTTTCACAATTTCAGTTTATCGTTACACACAAAGTTCATGAACACGTAGCATACTTAGCATATTATCTCATAATACATAATTCATGAAAATATGGCAAACTCCAGATCATAGCTATACTTAAAATTGATTCCAAAAAGTCTAACTAGGGTCTCATACGACAATTAAAAAGTCAGGAATCAGAAGGGGTACATTTGGGGTTCACCAAGTCAGTTTCTGACCGCGCACTGATTTGGTTTTAGCTATAACCAGAGTTAGGAACATGAAACTGATACAATACCAGTGGCCATAGTTTACTAACAAGTTAATCTAACACATATCAAAAATCTAGCAACTTTTGTTTAGCCAATTCGTACAGTTTATTCATACAAGTTGAACATTCAGTTTACAGCTCAAATCAGAATTCATATAAAGTATGGCTCTATTGTGCCCAATGCATAAGGTTTCAGAGATTGACATAAACTAACAATAAGTCACATATCATGTTAAGTTTCATTTTCCAGAAGAATACATGCTCATACAATATACACAATTCACGGAGTACAAAACCGTATGCAATTCACAGATTCGATTCTCATTTAGTTAGTCACATTCGCACGCGATTATCCGAAGATCTAGATACAATTAGCCTATGATATCCACATGAAAGATGAATTATTTTTTGTATAATTTTCAAATATGCAAAGCTCTAATCACAGAAGTTAACACATTTTATCATACAAGGTCATTTTCATGCAAGTGCTGTATAAAACTACTTTTACACTAATTCAAGCATATCTCGGGCTATACATAAGCAAATGACATGATATCCTAGTATAAATTGAGTGTTTTTAAATTATATTTCTAGTGGTATAAGTCTCATATTCCAAATCGCTGTCTATCAATACCAGTTTTCTGATCAATCAACAAAAACACAACGATAATTCAAATTGACATAACTTAATCATACGGAAACGGAATCGAGTGATTCCAAAGCCTAAACTCAATAGTTTTTCGTAAGGAATCTGAATATAACATAATATCATGCATTTGAAAAATCAAGAATTACTGATCATGCAACAAACAATTCGGTTTTAACCCTAAACAATCAATACGAACAAATTAACGATTAAACAAGCATCCAAACACGATGAATCGAGCAATTAACCAACCTAACTATGAAACCTTATGAAATCAGAATTTTTAGAGATTAGGTTTCATGTGTTTATACCTTTGATCAATAAATTTTTAACACCAATGCGTAGAGAACGATGTGAATTGCACTTTTCGTGTTCAAGGTTTAATCTAAAAATCAATTTTGAGTGGTGTTGTGTGTGTGATGGTGGTCATCGATCATGATGGGAGGGAGAGGGAGAAACGGCTGCAATGTTCTTAGGGAGGAGGTTTATGTGTGTGTTAGGTTTAGGTTTAGTCTTAAATAGTTAGGGCCTAACACTAATTTGCATGGATTATACACTAGTGGCCCAATTTAGAAAATAAAAGGGGGAATGGGGGAGGGGTCGGCCGAATATGGCCCACATGGGGTTCTCAGGCTCTCGTTTTGCAATTCCGTGTAATCGTAGTCCATTTTAAGTGCCGTTTAGTCGTACCGAAGGCCCGGAACGCTAACCCGATCGTTAAACGCAACCAATTGTTTAATTTATTAAAAACTCAATAAATTAAATATTTTAAAAAGTTAATAAATAATAAAATTAATTATCAAAATAAACCCGAGCGCTTCTTTGCTAAAAAAAACTATTATCAAAATCGTATTGTTTTTATCGTATTTCATTATCCGAAATATTTATTTGAATTAATATCAACCCATATTAATTATTGTAACCCTCCGAAGATCAAGTATGCATTTATTACACATAAACACACAAAAGTTAAATAATCGCGTTAAATAAACTAACGGGAGGTTAACGGAAGTAATGGAAAAATCAGGGTTGTTACATTACCCACCTGTTATTGAAAATTTCGTCCCGAAATTTTAGTGGTCGTCCGTCGAAGTAGTTTCCTCGGGAAACAATTGCGGATATTTCAGCTTCATCTGGTCTTCACGCTCCCACGTGAACTTTGGTCCTCTTCTCGCGTTCCACCGAACTTTAACGATAGGAATTTTGCTTTGCTTCAACTGATTGACCTCTCGGCCTAAGATTTCAACAGGTTTTTCAATGAAATGAAGTTTTTCGTCGATACGCGGCTCCTCTAAAGGATACTCAAATTATCATCGGCTAGGCACTTCTTTAGGTTGGATACATGAAAAACGTCATGAATACCGTTGAGTGCTTGTGGCAGTTCCAATCTGTAAGCTACCGGTCCAACTCTTTCAGTTATCTCGAATGGTCCAACATATCTAGGACTCAATTTACCTCGTTTCCCAAATCGCACAACACCCTTCCAGGGTGATACTTTAAGCATAACCTTGTCACCAATTTGGAACTCTATGTCCTTCCGTCTAACATCAACGTAACTCTTTTGATGACTTCGAGCCGTTCTTAACCGTTCAAGAATCTGTAGAACTTTCTCAGTTGTCCTTTGAATAATCTCAGGACCTGTCAACTGACTATCACCCAACTCGCTCCAACTAACGGGTGATCTACACTTTCTTCCATTCAATGCCTCGAAAGGTGCAGCTTTAATGCTCGCATGATAATTGTTGTTGTATGAGAACTCGGCTAATGGTAAATACTTATCCCATCCGTTCTGAAAATCAATGACACATGCTCGCAACACGTCTTCAAAAGTCTGAATAGTCCTTTCGCTCTGGCCATCGGTCTGGGGTGATATGATGTACTCATATCTAAACGAGTCCCCATCGCTTTCTGTAATGATTGCCAAAGTCTGGAAGTAAATCTGCTGTCACGATCGGATATAATAGATATAGGCACTTCATGCCTAGAGATGACTTCCTTAATGTAGATCTGAGCCAACTTCTCCATTTTATCGGTTTCTCTTATCGGTAAGAAGTGTGCAGACTTAGTGAGACGATCCACAATAACCCAAATAGTATCGTGACATCCCGCTGTTCTTGGTAGTTTCGTAATGAAGTCCATGGAAATTCCTTCCCACTTCCACTGGGGAATCTCTGGTTGAATCAGTAATCCAGATGGCTTCTGATGTTCAGCCTTGACCTTAGCACAAGTCAAGAGCTTCCCAACATATGTAGCAATATCAGCTTTCAAATTCGGCCACCAATAAAATGCCTTCAAATCATTGTACATTTTATCTGATCCCGGATGAATTGAATACCTTGACTTGTGTGCTTCCTCCAACACTATTTCTCTCAATCCACCAAACTTTGGTACCCAAATTCGATTAGTAAAATACCGTGTTCCATCCTCCTTGATATCAAATTTCTTATCCATTCCTCTGAGAAATTCAACATCGACATTTTCTTGTGTGACGGCCTCTTGTTGTGCTTCGCGGATCTATGATGTGAGATTCGTACGTACAACTATGTTAAGCGCTTTAACCCTAAGGGGTTTTTCTCGCTCTTTTCTGCTCAAGGCATCCGCCACAACATTCGCCTTGCCCGGATGGTATTGAATTCGCAGTTATAATCGTTAAGTAACTCTATCTAACGTCGTTGTCTCATGTTGAGATGTTTTTGATCAAATGTGTGCTGTAGGATCTTATGGTCGGTGAAAATGATAAATTTGGTTCCAAGCAGGTAGTGTCTCCACATTTTAAGTGCAAAGACAACAGCTCCTAACTCAAGGTCGTGCGTAGTGTAGTTCTGCTCGTGAATCTTTAAATGTCGCGATCCATACGCAATAACCTTATTTCACTGCATAAGCACGCAACCCATTCCTTGTCGTGAGGCATCACAATAAACAACAAAGTCTTCACTTCCCTCGGGTAGAGACAATACTGGTGCAGTTGGTAACTTCCCCTTTAACAACTGAAATGCATTCTCTTGCGGTTCTGACCACTCAAACTTCTTGCCCTTATGAGTCAACGCATTTAATGGTCGGGAAATCTTAGAGAATCCTTCAATGAATCTCCTGTAGAAACCGGCTAAACCCAAAAATTGCCGAAATCTGAGTTGGCGTCTTTGGAGTTTCCCAATTCTTAGCCGACTCAATCTTTGCCAGATCGACCTGTATTCCATTGGCCCCTACAACATGGCCAAGAAATTGTACCTCCGGTAACCAAAAGTCACACTTAGAGAACTTTTCATACAACTGCTCTTCTCTAAGCACGGTCAATATCGATCGTAGATGCTGTTCATGCTCTTCCTTGTTCTTGGAGTACACCAATATATCATCAATAAACACAATGACGAATTTATCTAGGTATGGCTTACACACACGGTTCATGAGGTCCATGAACACTGCTAGTGCGTTCGTCAAACCAAACGACATCACTGTAAACTCATAATGTCCATAACGTGTTCTAAATGCTGTCTTCGGGACATCAGCTTCTTTGACTCTCAATTGGTGATACCCGGATCTCAAATCAATCTTCGAATAACAACTGGATCCATGTAGCTGATCAAATAAGTCATCAATCCTCGGTAGCGGATAACGATTCTTGATTTTCAACTTGTTCAATTCTCGGTAGTCGATACACAATCTCATCGACCCATCCTTCTTCTTAATAAACAAGACCGGAGCTGCAACTTGGAAATTCATGGCTATGTGACCTACCTTCTAGTACCGGTCACAAATTAGGGCATTACAACTCTGATGTTCTTCACCACGGGAAGCTCTTGTAGTTCTAAAGGTGCAAGTCCGTATATTGTACGTGTAACGGGTGCAGCTACTGGCACCAAATCAATCCGAAATTTGACTTCACGGTGGGGTGGACGTGTAATCCTAGGACATTCTCTAATAGTCAGGACATATTCGGGACTCCTAAGTGTCGATTCATCTTCACTCACATGTGCCAAATTTGTGAGACATTCTCATCTCATGTACTTCTGGACCTTAGAGTAATTAATGTTTCATGATGGTGTACCGATCTCTTCTCCGTACACTATTATTATTGGTGACAGAAATCCGAATAGCCTTCTGGTCGTAGCTGTAGTGACCCGAACTTTTCCATGTTTATATATATTAATTGAGATTGATATTTACATGATTAAATGTTTCCAACATGTTAAGCAATCAAACTTGTTAAGACTTGATTAATTGAAATATGTTTCATATAGACAATTGACCACCCAAGTTGACCGGTGATTCACGAACGTTAAAACTTGTAAAAACTATATGATGACATATATATGGATATATATATATATATATATATATATATATATATATATATATATATATATATATATATATATAGTTAACATGATACTATGATAAGTAAATATATCATTAAGTATATTAACAATGAACTACATATGTAAAAACAAGACTACTAACTTAATGATTTTTAAACGAGACATATATGTAATGATTATCGTTGTAAAGACATTTAATGTATATATATCATATTAAGAGATATTCATACATGATAATATCATGATAATATAATAATTTAAAATCTCATTTGATATTATAAACATTGGGTTAACAACATTTAACAAGATCGTTAACCTAAAGGTTTCAAAACAACACTTACATGTAACGACTAACGATGACTTAACGACTCAGTTAAAATGTATATACATGTAGTGTTTTAATATGTATTTATACACTTTTGAAAGACTTCAATACACTTATCAAAATATTTCTACTTAACAAAAATGCTTACAATTACATCCTCGTTCAGTTTCATCAATAATTCTACTCGTATGCACCCGTATTCGTACTCGTACAATACATAGCTTTTAGATGTATGTACTATTGGTATATACACTCCAATGATCAGCTCTTAGCAGCCCATGTGAGTCACCTAACACATGTGGGAACCATCATTTGACAACTAGCATGAAATATCTCATAAAATTACAAAAATATGAGTAATCATTCATGACTTATTTACATGAAAACAAAATTACATATCCTTTATATCTAATCCATACACCAATGACCAAAAACACCTACAAACACTTTCATTCTTCAATTTTCTTCATCTAATTGATCTCTCTCAAGTTCTATCTTCAAGTTCTAAGTGTTCTTCATATATTCTACAAGTTCTAGTTACATAAAATCAAGAATACTTTCAAGTTTGCTAGCTCACTTCCAATCTTTTAAGGTGATCATCCAACCTCAAGAAATATTTGTTTCTTACAGTAGGTTATCATTCTAATACAAGGTAATAATCATATTCAAACTTTGGTTCAATTTCTATAACTATAACAATCTTATTTCAAGTGATGATCTTACTTGAACTTGTTTTCGTGTCATGATTCTGCTTCAAGAACTTCGAGCCATCCAAGGATCCGTTGAAGCTAGATCCATTTTTTTCTTTTCCAGTAGGTTTATCCAAGGAACTTAAGGTAGTAATGATGTTCATAACATCATTCGATTCATACATATAAAGCTATCTTATTCGAAGGTTTAAACTTGTAATCACTAGAACATAGTTTAGTTAATTCTAAACTTGTTCACAAACAAAAGTTAATCCTTCTAACTTGACTTTTAAAATCAACTAAACACATGTTCTATATCTATATGATATGCTAACTTAATGATTTAAAACCCGGAGACACGAAAAACACCGTAAAACCGGATTTACGCCGTCGTAGTAACACCGAGGGCTGTTTTGGATTACTTAATTAAAAACTATGATAAACTTTGATTTAAAAGTTGTTATTCTGAGAAAATGATTTTTATTATGAACATGAAACTATATCCAAAAATTATGGTTAAACTCAAAGTGGAAGTATGTTTTCTAAAATGGTCATCTAGACGTCGTTCTTTCGACTGAAATGACTACCTTTACAAAAACAACTTGTAACTTATTTTTCCGACTATAAACCTATACTTTTTATGTTTGGATTCATAAAATAGAGTTCAATATGAAACCATAGCAATTTGATTCACTCAAAACGGATTTAAAATGAAGAAGTTATGGGTAAAACAAGATTGGATAATTTTTCTCATTTTAGCTACGTGAAAATTGGTAACAAATCTATTCCAACCATAACTTAATCAACTTGTATTGTATATTATGTAATCTTGAGATACCATAGACACGTATACAATGTTTCGACCTATCATGTCGACACATCTATATATATTTCGGAACCACTATAGACACTCTATATGTGAATGTTGGAGTTAGCTATACAGGGTTGAGGTTGATTCCAAAATATATATAGTTTGAGTTGTGATCAATACTGAGATACGTATACACTGGGTCGTGGATTGATTCAAGATAATATTTATCGATTTATTTCTGTACATCTAACTGTGGACAACTAGTTGTAGGTTACTAACGAGGACAGCTGACTTAATAAACTTAAAACATCAAAATATATTAAAAGTGTTGTAAATATATTTTGAACATACTTTGATATATATGTATATATTGTTATAGGTTCGTGAATCAACCAGTGGCCAAGTCTTACTTCCCGACGAAGTAAAAATCTGTGAAAGTGAGTTATAGTCCCACTTTTAAAATCTAATATTTTTGGGATGAGAATACATGCAGGTTTTATAAATGATTTACAAAATAGACACAAGTACGTGAAACTACATTCTATGGTTGAATTATCGAAATCGAATATGCCCCTTTTTATTAAGTCTGGTAATCTAAGAATTAGGGAACAGACACCCTAATTGACGCGAATCCTAAAGATAGATCTATTGGGCCTAACAAACCCCATCCAAAGTACTGGATGCTTTAGTACTTCGAAATTTATATCATATCCGAAGGGTGTCCCGGAATGATGGGGATATTCTTATATATGCATCTTGTTAATGTCGGTTACCAGGTGTTCACCATATGAATGATTTTTATCTCTATGTATGGGATGTGTATTGAAATATGAAATCTTGTGGTCTATTGTTATGATTTGATATATATAGGTTAAACCTATAACTCACCAACATTTTTGTTGACGTTTAAAGCATGTTTATTCTCAGGTGAATACTAAGAGCTTCCGCTGTTGCATACTAAAATAAGGACAAGATTTGGAGTCCATGTTTGTATGATATTGTGTAAAAACTGCATTCAAGAAACTAATTTCGATGTAACATATTTGTATTGTAAACCATTATGTAATGGTCGTGCGTAAACAGGATATTTTAGATTATCATTATTTGATAATCTACGTAAAGCTTTTTAAACCTTTATTTATGAAATAAAGGTTATGGTTTGTTTTAAAATGAATGCAGTCTTTGAAAAACGTCTCATATAGAGGTCAAAACCTCGCAACGAAATCAATTAATATGGAACGTTTTTAATCAATAAGAACGGGACATTTCAGTTGGTATCCGAGCGTTGGTCTTAGAGAACCAGAATTTTGCATTAGTGTGTCTTATCGAGTTTGTTAGGATGCATTAGTGAGTCTGGACTTCGACCGTGTTTACTTGAAAAATGATTGCTTAACAAATTTTGTTGGAAACTATATATTTTTAACATGTGAATATTATGTGATATATTAATCTATTAACGCGTTTGATATTATGTGATAGATGTCTACCTCTAGAACAAGTCCCATTGACTCACCTAATAATAATGAAGAGTTAAATGTAAATTGGAATGATTCGTGGACTGATTCACAAGTTCCCGAAGAGGAACCGGAAGAAGAGTCGGAACTGGAAGAAGAATCGGAACCGGAAGAAGAATCGGAACCGGAAGAAGAATCGGAACCGGATGAAGAAATAGAACCGGTGGGGGAAATAATAAAACGGTTAAGTAAAAGAAAATCCTCAACCAACCGACCAAGGTTAATTATGGTCAATCGTGTTTCCGCCAAGGAAGCAAAATATTGGGAGGATTACCAATTCTCCGATGAATCGGATTCCGACGAGAATTTCGATGATGTTATAGAAATTACCCCAACTGAATTTAAAAAGGCAAAAGAAAATAATAAGGGAAAGGGCATAAAAATAGAGAAATCTAATTCCAACCCCGATGAACTTTATATGTATCGTCAACCCCCGAAGTCCTTAAGTTGTAACAATGACCCGGGAACCTCTAAACCACCAGGTTTTTCTAAACCAATGTGGAAAATGACGGCTCGTATTAGGGGAACATCATATATCCCTAGAAACTTGGCAAAACGAACCAAAACCGAAGAAGAAGAAACAAGCGAGTCGGAATAAGATAGTTGTATTCGTGTGGTGTAATATATGTAATATAGTGTGCTTATGCTTTATGATATATGTAAAAATTGCTTGTATTAATAAGTATTTTTTTTATGAATCTAACTCTTGTCTATTTTACTGTATAAAAACACAAAATGGATAGACAACCCAATATTTTAAGAGACCTAACCGGAGACATGATTGATGAAATCTTGTCTAGAGTCGGTCAGAATTCTTCGGCACAACTATTTAAGGCGAGATCAGTTTGTAAGACATTCGAAGAACGTTCCAAGAATTCCTTGGTTTATAAAAGGCTTTCGTTCGAAAGATGGGGGATATCACATTGGGAAATCCATAAGTTACGATGTGTTTACTTTGACGCATATATTGCGGGGAACCCAAATGCTATTTTACGCAATGGGTTAAGAAATTATTTTGACTCAATATATCTGAATATTGGACTTCGTGATTTAGAAAAAGCGGCTAACATGCAACATAAAGAAGCATGTTATGCTTACAGATTAGTAATGTTCATTTCTCACCAAAGTGAGAACAAGAACATCGGGCTACAACTATTAAACAAAACGTTCCCACAAGTGACTGAGTCGGTAATTGGGGTAAGAAATGAGGTTTTTAGATTGTTACGGGACTGTTGGACATTACGTAACCCTCGTCCCTTTGACGACGTTACAACACGCTGTCTTATCAACGGCCATAACGGTTATGTTCCACAAGACCAAGGATGGGAAGTAATCCTAGTAAAACCAGAATGCATGACTTGTTTCTGGACGTATGAATTACGTGTCTTTATTTCCTTTGCTGAACGACTTGTGTACTAGCTAGAATTATTTTCACAACCATCTTGTATCAAATTTATTGTGTGCTATATTTCATGCTATATGTAAAACAAGCGGTATTGTAAGTTTGTAAAATATTGTGTAAAAGTTTGAACGTGAAATATTATTATAATCAGTTTTTCATATAGAATTGTAGTAGTTGAATTGTATATTAGCTACTAAGTATGAACTTAACGGGTAGGTACTACCCGAATTTAAACTTATTAAACGCTAATATGAAGAAAAAGCTTTTATAAATGAGTTTATATTATGCTACGAAATACTATTAACTACTCTTAATATTCTGTATGATTAACTTGTTCCATTTGACTATTTTGAAGGAAATGGCACCGACTACTCGACACACCGTGAATATGAATGAAGAGGAATTCCGTACTTTTCTAGCTTCAAACATAGCCGCAGTACAGGCTGCGCTACATACCAACAATAACCTTGGATCTAGCAGTACAGGAAATCGTGTAGGATGCACCTACAAAGAATTCACTGCCTGCAAACCTTTGAAATTTGATGGAACCGAAGGACCGATCGGATTGAAACGGTGGACCGAGAAGGTCGAATCGGTGTTTGCCATAAGTAAGTGTACTGAAGAGGACAAAGTGAAGTACGCTACGCATACCTTCACAGGTTCTGCGTTAACATGGTGGAATACCTATCTAGAGCAAGTAGGACAAGACGATGCGTACGCACTACCGTGGTCAGCATTCAAGCACTTGATGAACGAGAAGCACCGTCCCAGAACCGAGGTCAATAAGCTCAAAACAGAACTTAGAGGGTTACGAACCCAAGGATTTGATATTACCACGTACGAAAGACGATTCACAGAATTGTGCCTATTGTGTCCGGGAGCATTCGAAGATGAGGAAGAGAAGATTGACGCGTTTGTGAAAGGATTACCGGAAAGAATCCAAGAAGATATAAGTTCACACGAGCCCGCCTCCATACAACAGGCATGTAGAATGGCTCACAAACTAGTGAACCAGATTGAAGAAAGAATTAAAGAACAGACTGCTGAAGAGGCCAATGTGAAGCAAGTCAAAAGAAAGTGGGAGGAAAACGGTGATAAGAATCACCAATACAACAACAACAGCAATTACAACAATAATCGCAACAATTATCCCAACAATCGTAACATCAATCGCAACTACAACAAACGGCCTAACAACAACAACAACAACAACAACAACAACAGCAACTACAACAATCATCCCAACAATAATAATAACCGCAACAACAACAATCAGAAGCAGCTATGCCAAAGGTGTGAAAAGTATCACTCGGGGTTCTGCACCAAATTTTGCAACAAGTGTAAAAGAAATGGTCATAGCGCGGCGAAGTATGAGGTCTACGGACCAGGGGTTAATAGAACGAAAGGAACAAATGGTGTCGGAACGAGTAATGGTGGAGCAAGTAGTGTCGGAGCAAGTTATGCCAATGTAGTTTGTTATAAATGTGGAAAACGTGGCCACATTATTAGAAATTGCCCGAACCAGGAGAACACGAATGGACAAGGCCGCGAAAGAGTTTTCAATATTAATGCGGCAGAGGCACAGGAAGACCCGGAGCTTGTTACGGGTACGTTTCTTATTGACAATAAATCTGCTTACGTTTTATTTGATTCGGGTCCGGATAGAAGCTATATGAGTAGAGATTTTTGTGCTAAATTAAGTTGTCCATTGACGCCTTTGGATAGTAAATTTTTACTCGAATTAGCAAATGGTAAATTAATTTCAGCAGATAATATATGTCGGAATCGAGAAATTAAACTGGTTAGCGAAACATTTAAGATTGATTTGATACTAGTAGAGTTAGAGAGTTTTGATGTGATAATCGGTATGGACTGGTTGAAAGAAGTGAAAGCAGAGATCGTTTGTTACAAAAATGCAATTCGCATTATACGAGAAAAAGGAAAACCCTTAATGGTGTACGGAAAAAAGGGCAACACGAAGCTACATCTTATTAGTAATTTGAAGGCACAAAAACTAATAAGAAAAGGTTGCTATGCTGTTCTAGCAAACGTCGAGAAAGTACAAACTGAAGAAAAGAGCATCAATGATGTTCCCATTGCAAAAGAATTTCCCGATGTATTTCCGAAAGAATTACCGGGATTACCCCCACATCGATCCGTTGAATTTCAAATAGATCTTATACCAGGAGCTGCACCAATAGCTCGTGCTCCTTACAGACTCGCACCCAGCGAGATGAAAGAACTGCAAAGCCAATTACAAGAACTTTTAGAGCGTGGTTTCATTCGACCAAGCACATCACCGTGGGGAGCTCCTGTTTTGTTTGTCAAGAAGAAAGATGGTACATTCAGGTTGTGTATCGACTACCGAGAGTTGAAAAAACTTACCATCAAGAACCGCTACCCACTACCGAGAATCGACGACTTATTTGATCAACTACAAGTCTCGTCTGTTTATTCAAAGATTGACTTACGTTCCGGGTATCATCAAATGCGGGTGAAAGAAGATGATATTCCAAAGTCTGCTTTCAGAACACGTTACGGTCATTACGAGTTTATGGTCATGCCGTTTGGTTTAACTAATGCACCAGCTGTGTT